>NC_050498.2:1500000-1590000 GCF_012460135.2 Molothrus ater | reverse complement strand
TTTAGTTGATCCTTTAAAGGGCTTTTTTGGGGGAGAAACAGCGGGAAAATCTAAAAGCCTTGGGAACATTTCTCAGTTGTGTAGTTGTGAGCAAGGTGAGGTGTTGTCTCTCCTGACCTGCCTTTTGTAGGTTGGAACGGTGAATTTTGAACCTGTTTAGCCTGGAGGAAAGTTCCTGGTTTTTTCCTGTTTATGAAGGCCATTAATAGAAAAGTGACGACCAGTACTGAGAGTTTCAATGAAATATTTGCCACAGCAGAATTGTAGAGAGGAGAGGACACCAACACAACAAAAGCTGCTGCCAGCACAGCAGCACTCTGGGCATTTTCCTGCAAGTGTGGCCACTCAGTGCTTGGGAATCTCAGTTCCAAACTCAGGGGCTGCCGCTTCATCCCCTTATTCTTGGCACTCACTTATACAGCTCAATGCTCCCTGTTCATGAAACATCCCAATAACCCACAACATTTAACTTCTAAAACCACGTTTTTTCAAAAATGGAAGCATTAAAGGGTTGGAACTGTTAAAGGTTTTAGGAATGCTAGGAGATGAAATAATGGAGTTTTTAATCTTGTTCTTCAATGCAACGAAGAGCAGTGGTCCCTCTACATTGCCAACAAATGCAGGAGCGATACAGTTCCGTAGTTTATGGGATGGGTTTCCATCAGAATATCATGATTTTTTCAGCTGAATGACTCAGGGGTAAACAATGTTTCTCCATTTTTCTGTCCCAGAACTGAGCCTGAACTGAATCATGGAAAATGTCACAGAAATGATAGTTATGAATTGATGAGTTGTTAAACAGTAATGCACTTACAACTGCTCTGCTGGAACTCTTCAGGTATTCTTTCTTCGCTCTTCTGAGTGAGATTAGCCATTTTTAGGGAGTATATGATAGGATAGAACCTAGATAGAAACCTTTGCTTGCCTAGAAACCAAGCAAACCAGTCTGATCCATTCTGCCAAGAATCTTTCCGTGCCCTATAATCTGTGATCCTGAACCCAGCAACAGTGGGATCAGGAAATATGGTTTGCATTGAGCTCCTTATGCCTGACTGAGCCCAAGTTAGGAATTAGATGTCAATTGTAATTGCCCTTTGTCTCTGTGATTTGGGAATTAATAGCAGCCAGAAAACCAGGAAAAAACTTAATAAATACACCCACGTCTCTGCTACTCTTGATAAAGTTTGAGTCATAACTGGACCTCTAATAAAGTATTAAAATAACAGAAGCTTGAACTGAAAACATGGATTTTTTTCCTCCCTGAGATCTTCTCCTGAGATGCTACACTTGGGATTCACAGTTAGATAACCTAGATAACCTGCCAGCCCCGAGAACATTTACTGGTGCAGTGGTGATTGCCAGGAGATTCAGGTGCTTGAAAAGTAGGGTGGACATCTTGTAGACAATTCAATTATTTTTAAAGCTCTGCTAATGCAGCTGAGAAACCAAGCTGCCCTCCTGGCATCTGCTGTTGAGTGTACTGTACATTAGATATACAAGAGATGGGGCCAGGGGGAGTTTCAAATTCAACAGCCCAGGTATCAATTAAAGTTGGGTTATTTTCGTATGTCACCGTCCTGACCCTTCGAACAGAGCAGCTATAGTGCAATCAGGATGGCTCTCTGACCCTATACTATGCAAATGCACCAAGGCCAGAAGGACCAGAAAACCTACTGAATTTTAATGGCAGAAGGGTGTGATGCCCCTAACTCATTGACATTCTGAGTGGGTTTTTTTCACTAATCCTCACACTCAGGAGGCACAACTTTCTTGATCTTGGTGCTTCCGTGGGGTGAGCAGGTCAAAAAGGCAGCTGAGATTGGCCAGAAGGAAGTCAGGCTCTACAGCACAGAGGGATATATTTAGACACAATTAGAAATGGGCCTGAGCCATGAAATTCATGTAAGAACCCAAACTCTCCTGAAGTTGGAGTGATAGGTGAGCCATGCATTTGGGTCAGCCCTGTGGAGATATGGACCAGGCAGCTGATGCACAGCCAGAATCTCCCAAAGACCCTTCCTGGGTTTACATTTTGAGGGATATTTTTGAAATATTCTGTTATCAGGAAGAACTTGGTGAAGTTTCAGTGCACAGTTATCTGTGTGGTTCTTCTGCTTGAACCTCTCTCCACGAGTGACATGGAGAAGCAGCTCTGACATGAAGAATAACAAAAGAGAGGCATAAGAAGAATAACAAATTATTTTCTGCAGTGATTTTTTTCAGCTATACTGTGTTCCACTTGAAAGAGATGGAGTTGGTAACCTATGGCTCCATGTGGAAGTGGAGTGATGAAGAGTGGTCCCCAGGTCCTCCTGGGCAGGACACAGCCAGTCAGACACAGGGACAGGCTGCTCCTCCCTGCTGATTGAGGAGAGCTGCTGTACTTTGGGGGCTAATGCATCTGGTGGCTCTGGAATGAATTCCACTTGCTGTGGAGTGGGATGCAGGCAGCAGTGGGTTTATGCTGTGAGTCTGTGCTGTGTCATGTGCACAACAGAGGGTTTATTCTGTGGTGGATTGAAGGGCAGCATTCAGGGTTGGAGCATTACAGAGTGAGGAAAGGGGGTTTTACTGCAGAGATGGTTTTCATTCACTTGGCAGTTTGGTTTGAGTTTTGGAGGTTTTTTCCTTAGTTGGCCCTAGCTGGTTTTGGCTTTTTTGCTTTTTTATTCCCAATGGCTTTAAAAATCTTAAATGTTTATGAATTTGGGCCACATAGTATTTAAATTCCCAAACAGAGGCCCATTCTTCTCTGTAACAACCTTGTGGCTTTCTAAGGTTGTCAAACGTGTTACCCTTTTTTTTAAAGGGAGTTTTGTATATAGAACCTCAATTATTTCCTCATAAAGTGATTTTAAAATGATTCCCCAGTGAGTTTTAGGAAAGTGTGTCTAGACTTTTTTCTTTTTCTGCTTTATCCCAGTCTCCCCTTCCAGCCTGCCCCTATCATTTTGTAGGTTACGGATAGCTGAGGATTTGTTGTACTGCAATTTAATGCTGAGTGTGTGCTGTGACCTTTGGGGGGGGCAGTCTGTTGGCAGTATCATTACAAATAAAGTACTAACAGATTTCAGATGTTTATAGATTCCAAACTGGATGCTGACGCCTGCAGTCGTTTATAAACTCACCTCCACAGATTTTCACATTTGACACTGAGGTGGTGGTATGGCCCCTGCTCAGATGCCAGCTGATTGCTTTCCTGAGCTCCTCCAGAGCCAGGTGGCCTCCCCTCGGTGCCTCTGCTGTCTGACCAGGGTAGCAATTGCAGCTGCAGGAGATAAAGCTGCAAGGCCCTGCCTGAAGGGCCAGGGCTGCCCCGTGCTCCGTGCCAGCGCAGGTTTTTGTTATTTCAGGTGGACACGGCCAACTACAAAGGCTTCACAAACCCTGGCCCACATTAGCCAGGCTGCTCTTGAGCAGTGGCAGACACTCAGACTCCAGCGTGGGGAGGGAGCCAAGCCATTAAGTTGGATTTGGGGGTAATTTTTACAACCCCAGTCGGTGGCTGAAGTCAGGGGCTGTCCCTGGGGTTGCAGCACAGCACCTCATGCTCACTCTTGGCACAGGTTTGCTGCAGTGTGACGGTGACATGGGGACAGGGGAGCAAAGTAAGCGATGTCTGAGCCTCTGGCCTGTCTCAGCAGGGCAGATTTGGTTGGGTGCAGAGCACACACTCAGCCCACAGAGCTGCAGTTCCCAGCTGGCTGCTGTTCTGCTGCCAGGCTCCCCTTCCCCAGCTGCTGCAGCCTGGAGACAGGGCACTCCTGGAGAGGGGCTCATCGTGGGAGGGAGGATTTGCATGGCAGGATGCTAAGACAGCCAGAGCTGTGATCGGCTTTACTGCAGGAAGTGGATTAGGCAAATCCCTGAGACAGTGCAGAAATCCATTTTTCCAGGTGCTGAGGCTGAAGGAAACCTGTAATTAATAGTATCCCGATTTTTACTTAGTTAAGTCTTAGAGCGAGGTATCCTGGAGTTTATATTTTTAGCAGCCACTTTAAGAGAGGGTGGAGGGGAGGGTAAGTGTGCATGGAGGGAGAGATTAATTTAAAATTGATAACCGCATGGCAGCACCACAGTTTTAACAAGCTCAAGGCCTGCCTGGCGCAGCCTGCTGTACTCGGGGGACTGGAGTTCAATTCTCCGTGCTGCCAGTTGAAATCAGAAATCACAACTGCAGTGATTAGCAGTGAATTTCCTGATCTTGGTGCCGCAGGCAAAGGAAGGAGGGGACTGGCTTTTTCCCTGTCTCCAGCGAGGTTAACCCCTAGCAGGGAAGACAAAGGTAGGGAAAGGGAATCTGGGGCAGTTTACACCATTTAAACTCGTACATGCTGTTTAAAAAAAAAATCAATGGCCATTAACAGCCCTGCCTGACTGTGGAGAAGTGCCCAGCAGCATCTTAATTAATCTCATCGCTAATAGAGGAGCATCACTTCCAAATGCTTGTGCTACCCCTCTCCTTCCAGTGATGTAGGTCAGATCCACAGAGGCAGAATACAGATGGCAAATACAGGGATTTGGATGTCATTCCAGAGTCATCCCAAACACTGGGTTTACACCAGTGTAGCTGGGACCAAACTTGACTTATTCACATCACCATCAAGTACCACCCCCTCTTGCCTTTCCCTGTGTTTGTTCATCAGGAATGGATAGACTGGAAGCAGTGAAACTTCTGTATTTTTAAATTCTGATTTTTTTCTATTATTTGTCCATATAAGATAACTCCTGATGAACAGAAAACAGCAGCACTCGTCAGGTGTGGTCAATATGTCTGCACAAAGCCCTGTCTGCACTGGTCCCTTGGTCCCTTTCTGGGTGTTGTTGCTGCTCAGGGTTGCTTGTCTGGGTCCCTTGTAATGTAAAAGGAAGGAATTTTGGCTGATATGTGTAATAATATCAAATTGCAATCTGTAAAACTATTGCAATGGGCAGAAAGTTGAGGCCTCATTTATCAACTCTCTTTGGCCTGGAAAATTGAAGCATTTTGGTAGCTAGAGCACAAAAAGGTGTTGCTTCATGGATAATAGATAGTTTGTCCAGAAATTACCTTCTACTAATTCAGACCCTTGCCTGATGGAGAGGGCTGGAAATGATTTTGCTTGCTTGCCTCTTTGTTCCCTCCTGACCCTCCTGTGGGTCAAAACCAAGTATTTTTTCAGCTGAGCTGCTGAAGCACGTGATGTGCAGAGGCACCACACAGGAATGATGTGTGCACTTGGGTTTTTGACTTATCCATGGGGTGCCAGGGTCTCTCCACCTTTGACCATCTCCTCTCCAATAAAATCAAACAAAGGTTGGTGTTGTGTGGGACAGAGCTGTCTCTTCTCTGTGGGCAACTGCTGAAAGTCCAACACTGGCAGGGCTGCTCAGGAGCTCTGGAAGGTGTCAGTGGGGTGTGGGGTCCCTCCTGCTGCACCAGGACACCCCTGACCACGAGAGCCTCAGCTCTGACCATCAGTGACCAGCTGGGTCTGGCACTGCTGAAGTCTCTTTCAGGAGAGCTGAAGTTAGTTTTCACAGGAAGGTCTGATGCAAGGTTTGTGTGATAAGTCATTCTCTGGCTGATCTCATGTCCAGGCTCTGTCCCCCAGCACTGCCTGCTTTTTCATGGGATTTTTGATTTCACCATGAAAGGTTTGTATAAACTTTGTTTCTCAGATCAGTAGAAGAAAGCTGAGCTAAATTATCTCCTCACCTTTAGTGAGTTTAGCTGCTAAAAGTCAGCAACAGAAGTAAACTACAGTCAGTCAAGTGTATGGCAGTGGGGTTAGTCCTGTTGCTTGTTTTAGGGAATCATTGTTCATGTGGAAATTTTTAACATGAATATCACATGCACATAAATATACGCACATGTATTTCCTACTGCTTTAACCATAGAAACTCCTATGGCTGCAGTAAACATCAAAACAGAGAGGCTGATATCTCTGAGGCTTCCACAGATGAACACCAACCTTTATTGCTTTGATGCTGTTCATTTTCAAGCCCATATATTGACAGAGGTATGAAAGTTGAGTCTGGGCAAGGTGGCAAATCACAGTGTGTTCCCTGCAAGATTCACTTGCTCTGGATTTTCTCTCCATCCTCTCCCTCAGTACCTCAGGGGGATGGGAATGGGGCTGTGGTCACTCCATCACACATCGTCCCCCCTGCTCCTTCCTCCAGAGGCCTTGGACTCCTCATCCTCTGCCCCTGCTCCAGCCTGGGGTCCCTCCCAGGGGAGAGTTCTCCAGGAGCTGCCCCAGTGTGGGTCCCTTTATCCATGGGCTCAGTCCCTCAGGAGCTGCCCTGGTGTGGATCCCATTTCCCATGGGCTCAGTCCCTCAGGAGCTGCCCCAGTGTGGATCCCATTTCCCATGGGCTCAGTCCCTCAGGAGCTGCCCCAGTGTGGATCCCATTTCCCATGGGGTCCCGGGTCCTTGCAGCAAACCTGTTCCAGGTGGGCTCCTCTCTCCATGGATCCCCAGGCCCTGCCAGGACCCTGCTCCAGCAGGGGCTCCCATGGGGTCAGAGCCTCTCCAGCCCCCCCTGCTGTGCCCTGGGCTCTCCTGGCCCTGCAGGGGGATCTCTGCTCCCCCTGGATCTCCCTGGGAGCCGCTGGCTGCTGCTGCTGCTCCCCTGCACACAGAGGAAGCTCCCAGCAGCTCCCCACAGACGCCACCCCTGCAGCCCAGACCTTGCCCTGCAAACCCCAGACAGTCACTCATCCTCAGCAGCTCTTGCCTCAAGAACATAAAAATCTCCAGACACAGTCTCTTAACCTGGTCAATGACAGTTTCCCAGTGTGTCAGTCCCAGCACAGCTTTCCCACCTTTGGTGTGACTTGAGGCCACCAAGCTGTCCCACGAAAGCACAAAGCAACTTCTTTGAACTTAAGAAGATCCCAAATTCAAACTGCTGTAATTTGAGCACAGGATTTGGCCCATGGACTCCAGTTCTGGCTCCCCTGGCACTTGTAAGCTTTTTATTACTAATTAAAGTTGGTAAGTAGTCCCCCTCAGGGTGTATTGGCTCATAAATGAAGGCCAACAAAGTATCTAATTTTGCTAAATAGAGTGATTTTTTATATGCCAACAGAGGGCCTTTGGTTGGATTTTGTTTTCCCTCTCCCCACTGTTATTTAGACGCAGGAGCTCTGATGTTTCCTATCCACATCCAAAAACAAAAGCAGCTCTTGTCTCCTTGTTCTTGCTGCCCTGCCCTGTTCCCTCAGGCCATACCTGCTCCAGCTCCCCCAGGAGGTCCCATGCCCGTGGGTCCAATCCCAGTTCTCCCTGCTGACCCCACTGAGAGTCTTTGCTGGAAAAAATCCTACTCAGCACACACAGGAACGTCAAAATTCAGTTATGAGCAATTTTCAACCCTGAAATATTCAAAGCCACTCGCTTTTGAGTAATTGTACATCTCTGGGTTCTTATCAGAACATTATTTTCTCCTTAGGCAGTTAAAACATGGTTTTCTTTCCCTTCTTAAAATCAAACCTGTTACAGTTTGATGAATGAAGCAGCAGAATTAAAAGTGTTTTAATAGCATGAGCATTACAAACCCCTCATTGACAAGGATTGTTATTATGATAATCATTTAGCAGAGCTGGAATTTGGAGAAGCTGTTCTGACCAGCCAGCAATGTGAAATATTTGGGGTAAATTTCATCTCTGTAAGGACCAAAAGCCATTTAAAAAGCAGACTGGAGTCTTTTGATTTACATTTCTGATATTAAACAGGGAGCAGCTCTCTGTATTTTTTTGCTACAGGGCATCGCTTCATTGCTAAGAAATAGGGCTATGGCAAGGATCCAGTTCCTTAATGAACCAGCCTATCTGGAGCAAAACAGCTTTTCACACCATAATAAACAATGAACACCTTTTAGATAACAAATTCAATGGCAAAAATATTGCATTGTACATGTCAGAGCCCCATAATTTAATGGAAGCACTTGCTGCATTAGTGGTTTACATTAATTTTTAAAATTAATTTTGTTTGGCCTGCGGGGGAAATACTTTCTTTTTTGCTTCTGATATCCTGCAGCTCATTAACACTTTTTTACTGCTGCTCTACAATACTGTCTGTAATCGTCCAATTTGTAGCTAGAGGCTCATTTTTTAACTAGAAAGAGAAGGAAAAAAATGGAGCTTTTACTGAAATCATAAATGAAGCTTCAACCACGGTGAAAAATCAGCATCTCTAACAACAGCCAGAGTGCTGTGGCTTTCTGAGGATGTATTAATTAAACCCTGGATGGATTGTGAGCCAGCAATTTCTGGGTAGCTCTGTAGCCTGGGACAGGGAACTCTTCATCCCAATTCTGCCCTGCAGACATTGGCCAGGGAAGCACAGTTCCTCCCTTCACTGTATAGAGAGCTCATTTTCTGGACACTGAGGGGCTTTAGCTGGAGGTCTCCTATATTGTCATTTTCCTGGGAATTGTGTGATATGGGTTTCAATTTAAAAAGTTATTGTGCTTATGCAGAGTTACTGAAGAGAACAAATGCATTTTCACCTTGGAGTGCTGGAACACTGCCCTGCCCAGCAAAATGAGAGCCCAAATCAAACTTCAACAACTCCAGCCTCAGCCCAATTCCCTGCACTGTTCACAGTTGTTAATTTAACAGTGGACTGGTTCTATCTGCCTGAATTAAGTGCCATGTGGGCAGTGCTGCTGGATCCCAGCCTCTCTGCACACTCCACTGGGTCTCCCTGCCTGCTCTGCAGATAAACCAACCCCACTGAGCAGCAGGACCCTTCCACAGGGCCTGTCTCACCCTGTGCTGGGTGTCCTCAGCTGCTGCAGCCCCAGGGGCTGGAGCTGGTCCTCAGGGATGGACAGAAATGGTCCTGGAATGTGATCCCAGTGAGAGAGCAGGGACTCTGCAGCAACTGCTGGTGAAGGCTGAGGTCTCTCTCACTCGTGGCACTGTTGCAGAAGACACACGGGTGTGTCCTGGCACGTGCTGACTTTGTCACTACAGGTGCTCATGAGCCATCACTCCTCCTGCCAGAACACAGGGATAATCACTCCAGGCTGCACAGGGTGGAAGGATTATTTCTGTCTCTGTAGCTGTCTGTCCCCCATCACTGCACCATCCCAGTGCTGTCAGGCCTTGTTTTCCACATTTTCAATATCATTTCACAGCTTTTTCAACACCAGTGCCCAAATGTCAGCTGTGCAGTGCCACGTAGAATGAGTGAGCCATGAGAAATGTAGGTGTGGAGCAGCATCTGTACTGCTTGACCTGCACTGTGCTTTCAGGTAATGAAAACAATAGCTGTGAATTCGCTGTAGTTAAGCTGAGCTTTGTGTTTAATGGCAGGTGCTGTACTGCTGTGAATGTAAAGGTGTAAATCCATCAGTTTGTACCAGTAAGACTGGGCTCTCCCAGCATGCAGGAGGAATGTCCAGGCTAAGTGGGATGGTGCTGTACAGGACAGAATTTGTAGATAGGAAATGGTGTGTAATTACAGGGGTGAGATCATCAGTTTATATAACTCAGTGTGACTTCGCTGATGTCAGTGGAATTGTGCCAATTTACACCAGCTGAATGAGACAAACACTTGCCCAGATGTGCTGAGTCTCCCGCTGTACGTGGTGGGAGTCCTGGCTGCAGCTGGGGCAGGCTGGGTTCCCTGCCATGAGCCCCTCCAGCTGAGCAGCTGCTGGGGCTTTGACAGCCCTGCTCCAGGAACCTGCAGCTTCCCCTCGCTGGGAGGCAGAAATCTGTGAAGGAAAGGTGTCACCACCTGGGCTTCTCTGCTAAGTGAAAGACCAATGGTTGGGCAGGCCAGGGAAGGTTGGTGTGAAATCTGATTCTTGCCAGCGCTGGAAATCCCTGCCTTGAATGGGTAATTCTCTGTGAAATCAAGGGTGCTGCATGTGGAGCTACTTCAGCTGAATTTGTCCCCATTTCTAGTTGAGGGAAAGGAATCATAGAATTACAGAATGGTTTGGGTTGGAAGGGACCTTAAAGACCATCCTGTCCCAGCCCCCTGCCATGGCAGGGACACCTCCCACTGTCCCAGGCTGCTCCCAGCCTGTCCAGCCTGGCCTTGGGCACTGCCAGGGATCCAGGGGCAGCCACAGCTGCTCTGGGCACCCTGTGCCAGGGCCTGCCCACCCTCCCAGGGAACAATTCCTGATTCCCAATATCCCATCCATCCCTGTCCTCTGGCTGTGGGAGCCATTCCCTGTGTCCTGTCCCTCCATCCCTTGTCCCCAGTCCCTCTCAGTTCTCCTGGAGCTCCTCCAGGCCCTGGCAGGGGCTGTAAGGTCATCCTGGAGCCTCCCCCAGCCTTTCCTGGTAGGAGAGGTGCTCCAGCAGAAGCAGAACTGGGGTTGTTCCCTGGAGGAGCAGCGGGGCAGCTGCTGCACAGGGATGAACTGGGGAAGGTGTTTGAGCATCAGTGCCCAATTGGAGGTGCCAAATAAACCAGAGGGGCTATTGTTGCCTTTCAGAAAGGCTATCTGATTTTTTCTTTTTCATGGAACTTGTAGCCATTTTGAAGCTTTCATTTTTCATAATGTCACAGATAATCTTTTATCTATTATCCAATAGTGCCATTCTGACAGACATTTGCATCAAATGGGAAGGCGCAGGCTGGAACTCTCTCAGGTCGGGAAACCAGCTTGATCTGAAAGGTTATTCCCTCTCACTGGGTCCTGGGCCTTTGTTCTTGATTCACACTCGCTTCCCCCATCTAAATGCAGACATTTCTAGAGCTGTTTCTTTAGAGAAACCTTCAATTCAGAGATCTGAGCTTATTCAAGCTTCTTCCTACATAGCAGTCAAAAACTTGTATTCACTGCAAATGATGAAGCTGCTTTGAAACTTTTGTTGAAGACTCTGTATGCCTCCAGAATCCTTTCAGAACCTTTCCTACAGAGACACAGCAGCTTTCCCACTTTTTAAGGAGAGGAAACACTGATGAAGGACGGAACTTAAGCAGCCAGGAGCCTTTTTGCAGTTGCATCTCCATCTACCAACCACCCCCTCGAAAGTCCAATGGGAGCAATGACCTTTAAAGATGTGGGTAGAATATGAGCTGAGTGTCTAAAAGTTAGCAAAGCAGAAAAACTGCATGACTGGAAATATGAAAATCACTTCAGTATTACCTCTGTTTCATAATTCTTCACTTATGAGGTTATTAAATGACAATATAAAAGGGTGAATAAACCTCCATTTCACATGGAGAATTTCACTGATTGAAGAAGCAGCCTTGTTCTCCACCTAATAAACACAAATAAGGCTCCTTTTCAGAGCCTTGTTGTGTTCTTGGGTTATTTGAAAGTCATTCTCACCATGGAAATGTTCTCCTTTTTACATTAAAATACCCATCCCAAGCTGGGAAGGAGCAGGCATCCATTGCTGCCAGTAAAACTGAGGCATCCCAAGTTTGCCACATAAATATGCATCCCTGATCAGTGTGGGGGTTTTATTACACAGATACATCGTTAATGTACTTGTTGTCATTTTAAAGTCCTGGATTAATAGGAAAGAGCAGCATTTCCCCAGTGGAAGCTGAATATAAAATTTCTTGAATACCAAAGTAATAATTTTGATTTTATCGTGAACTATTTTAATAGGCAAGGAAAAAATGGGAAGGGGTGAGGAGTTATTTCCTCTTCTTCCATCCCAATCCCTTCCTTCCTTCCAAACATCTGCAAGGAGCAAATTTTGAATTACAACATTGATATTGTGTAGGAACCCCTGTTATTAACCCTGCAGCCATGGGATGCAGAAGAGAGAAGCATCAGTGCCCCAACTCGGGATCCAGGGGGTTGGAAATTGTTTCTGAGTGTTTCTAGGTGCTGTGTTGTTTATGAGCAGGAGAATTAGCTGTTCCAGGCATGGAAACCCCCAGGAAGATCTGATCTGGCCACAGATGAAACAGAATTTGCCTCCCAGAGGTCTGTGCTGGTGGTATGTGTGTTATGCAGTGATCATTAAAGGAAAGCTTCACATTAGAATTTGTGGGTTTGGGGATGGGCCATGAGTGACTGTGAGGAATCTGAGTCACATTTGTTCCTGCTGTGGTTGAAGTCCAGGTTGAAACTCTGTCACAGCAGTGGAGTTTCCAGGAATAAGAGAGTCCATGTGCAGGGAAGAGCCACCACCACCCACCACCATGGGTGTCCCACTGCCAGGCCAGGTCCCACTGCCCCCACCCAGCCTCTGCTGGGTGTCCAGGGTCTCATTTTGTGTTTTCAAAGTGGCTCTTGCAACTATGAGGGGACTTTGTTTGGAAGAATTTTTCCTCTTTGAGGGAAAACCGAGGTTTTCACCTAACCATGTGAATATGGGCATGGAGTTCATGAGGAAAGTGCTGCTCCATGGGATTGCAGTGGGATAACAGGAGCCCCTTCCCCCAATGGACACTGATGGTGTGGCTGTCCTTTGGCCCAGCCAAAAGTGCCATCAGGGATTGCTGCACCTCTTTGAGGGGTGGGGAGGGTGTGAGCAGCAACCCCAGAGGGGCAGAGAGCTCCTGGGAGCAGGGGGAGCAGGATGAGAACAGGCTGGGACACTGCCCCATCAGCAGGCTGGGAGGATGCCAAGCTCCCAGCTCCAACAGCTCTGAGATGGGAGGAGAATCCCAGCACCCACCCCTGCCTTGTGCAAGGATTTGGGATTGCTGCAAGGCAAGAGTAGGATCTGACCCAGCTGCTGCCCTCCCTCTCCAGCCACTGCTGCCCCATCACCTGGCAGGTACTGACACACAGCATCATGGCAATCTGCACTTTAAACATATTTCCTGATAGCATTTCAGGAGTTATTAACTAGGAAACAATTGCTAATTAGGGGCTCAGTAATACATGCAAGTCTGTCATCCTGATAGAATGGCACTGCTGCTGGTAATAAAAACATTGGAGGTGCTTTACATTCTTCAGTTTAATTAAGAGTTTGTGTAATTATAGTGCTGTTTTGCTGTGTTTTGTCTAAGAGAGCTGGAGTAAGGTCCAGTGTGCTGTGAAAGTCTCTGTGGAGTTATTTTAAGTGATGTGGAGTCTCAGCTGAAAGGGGAATAGTGGTGGAATTTGGTGAGGAATTGAATGCACAGCCTGCAGCTACTGCTTGGAGATGTAGGCAAGGGGTTTGCTCTCTAAAGGCATGGTCTGAAGAGGGGTGGTGTCAAAAACTCCTTTCTGAAGAGACTTTCCCTTTTTTTTAATCTATAGCTACTGTGACTCTTTAACAGAGTATTTAAACTTTACCAGCCCAGGTGAGGTGGGCCCAGTGTTCTCTTTCTCTTGTTTGCCCAGGGTGACAAATATATTTTCACCCCTGCAAGGCAGGGACAAACCTTCCCTGGGGCTGTGCAGGAGAGGGCTGAGCCTGGGGCAGAGCAGTGGGGTCTGAGCAATGTCAGGCGAGAGTCTCAGCCCAAAAAGCAGCTGAAAGGTTTGATTTGTTCCCCTGTTACCACCTGAAGAAGAAGTTGGGGGCTGGAAAGAGTCAGAACTCTTTGATCCAAACTAGTTCTCCTGAGAACCTCCTGTGCAGTCCATAAGCTGTGTGTGTTTAATTCTGTCTGGGGTGTGTAAGCTTCTATATATTACACCTAACAATGCCAAGAGCTCTAGCCAGGGCTAACTGCAATATTAGTAACCTCAAATTACAATGACTTACTTTTATAGCTCTTTTTAATAGTATTTTAGCATCCATATTGCAAGTTTTACAGTTTGTAGCACTTACTGATAAATACTTCATAAGCTCCTGTGGCTCCCCGTGCCAGGGATGCCTCCACTGCCCTGCACGTGTGTTACACATTGAGTGAAAATAGGAACCTTGTGGGACAGAGAGCCCTTCTGAACTACAAATCATTATTGCTAATGATGATGCAGAAGCAGACACCTAATAACAACCTGAGGAGTTTGTTCAGTCCTATTAAGTGGAAAGTCTTGGCCTCCTGGGCTTGGCCTCTCGGAACAAAGTTTTAAATAACCTGATTTAAATCACAGCTGATGACGCAGTGGCTCAGAATAAAAAGTAAATCTGTGCTCTTAGGTTCTGCTCTGGTCTGGGGGGTTGGATTCTGTCAGAAGTGGAACAGTGAAATTTAGCAAAGCATGTGACACCTGCGTAATGAACAAGTGGCCTCTGAGAAATAAGTCTGTGTTAACCTGATTTTAATAAGACAGCACCAGCAGAGCCCAGGACAGCGTGAAGAACAAAAGAAAAGAGCTTTCCCATCTTGAATATGTGGGATTGAAAACCTAGAGAGAGAGAGAGAACACACTTCAGTACCATGGAATCTGGAAGTATTGGATTATCCTTAGTGTTCATTATCCTTGAGTATAGTAATTGTAGTGCAGAAACTGATGACAGATAAATATTTTTCTCTCTTTGAAGGAAGTGTGTGGTTTAGACCCGTTTTTAACAGCTGGTATCAGACTTGAAGCAAATACAGGAGGTCCTCATGATTAAACTGACTTTTTTTTTATCCTGTCTGAACCTCAGAAGTCAACTGGATGGCATTGTCAACATCTGAGAGCTATTACTGACTGACAAATGTTCAGTTGGGGTTTAAAAATTATATCTGAGACTTAGACTGGATATTGGGAAGAAATCCTTCCCTGGGAGGGTGGGCAGGCCCTGGCACAGGGTGCCCAGAGCAGCTGGGGCTGCCCCTGGATCCCTGGCAGTGCCCAAGGCCAGGCTGGACAGGGCTTGGAGCACCTGGGACAGTGGGAGGTGTCCCTGCCATGGCAGGGTGGGATGGGATGTGGTTTAAGGTCCTTCCAGCCCAAATCATTTTGGGATTCTGTGACAACAATCTTGGGAACTGCTGCTTGAGTTACCACTGGGTAGGTGATGGACACCTGGTGGACCTGGGGAAAATGTTCCTTGAAAATGTATGGTATGTAATGTTACCTTGAAACTGTGTTATGTTTACAAAATGTGCAAAATTGATACAAATTCCTGCTGGCCTCTTATCCCCCAGCTGTGCTGAGAGTTAATCTGGGTGGTTGGCAGCAGGAGCTGAAAGGGCAGAGCAGCCACAGGTACCAATATCAGCCATCTGATCCATCTCAAGAGGGAAGGTGGATTTTGCAGGAAGGTCCAATAAACTCAGGGCATCATAGAGCAAGAGTTGCCCCTGGCAAAGCTGGTGCCACCTGGGCTAAGACTTTTCATTTTTATGTCCCCTCTAAAGAGTTCACCAAAGTAACCTGTTGCAGCTCAGAACCACACTGTGGCCATCCCTGCTCAGACCTTCCCACTTCAGTCCCTCCCAGGCCCAGGGGATGCTCCTTGGGCAGCAGGAGCTCCCAGCTAAGGGTGGAGCCCTCGTGTGTCCCTGGGGAACCCGAGCAGTTCAGTGACAGCACCGAGCCACCCCCAGCGCGTCCCTTCCTGCTGCTCACGGGGTGCATCTGTCACATCAGCCAAGTGCCTGCAGCCTGGGAGGCTTAACTTATGTCCCTGGATGAAAGAATTAAAGAGCTTGTCTGGGCTCTGAGTTAAGGGCTCCTGTGTGTTGATAGGACTTGAGTTATTTAAGTTCAGTCTGCAGTGAAACAGCCCCCAAGGGACTGTCAGCTCCAGAACACCCACTAACCACAGCTTGTCATGTTACTGCACAGAGGGAGGAGTGAGCTTTTAAGTAATTAGTGCCCAGAGCATTCACTGCTTTGTAGGTCAAAAGCAAAACCTTAATTCTACCAGAAAACTAATCAGAAGCCAACACAGATTTGGGAGCATGGCTGTAATCAGCTTTCCCTGTGACACACCACTTAATGAGTAGGCAGCAGCCTTTTCCTCCAGCTCAAATTTCCAACTGACCCACGGAGAGCATGTTGTTGTACCTTTAATCACCAGGTGACAAAGGTAAGGATGTCCACAGTGGGTCCAGGATCTGAAATGGATGGTTGGGCCTTTATTACAGAATGGGAATAGCAAAGTTCATCCTGGCCTCTAAGGTGTGTAACTGGGTGGCTGCCAGTCATCTGGGAAATCAGAAGGAAATAGGAAGAACATGTACCTCATGTTCAGAAAAGCTGTCTCAGTTTCTGTTCTTCCATGAATGCATGCCTGGATAATCTCTTGGGAGAGCTCCTTGGGCACAAAACATGAGCAGGGTCTGTGGTGCCCTTGGACTCCTGGCAGGACCCCACTCCTTATCCCTGATCTTGAGCACAGGTACAAAGATAACAGCAGGGTTTCCTTCTTCAGGCACTTCAGGAGATCCTCAGGATCTCCTTTGGAAGTGGTTGCATGCATTTGTACACGAGTTGAACATTGCTGCTGCCATCCTTTAAAGCCTGAGGATTAATTAAGCCATTTTAATCATGCACTCTTGTTAAAGCGCAAGGGGAGCAGAAGGAGGGAAGGAGTGATGTATTCACTTACCCTGCTCACCCTACCATGCACTGCTGTGTGTACTGGGAAAGATAAGGAGCAATGTTAAACACAACATTCAAATAATTATGTTCATTATAATGCAGGTTGTCAGATGCTTGTGTCACTCTCAGTGAAAAATAAACTTCTGTCCTTGTACTTTTTCATGGTGCAGGAGGAAATGCAATGTTTGAATTGTGTTTCTTCTCATGTTTCCTGGAATCTGAAACTTCCCTTTCATGTGTTGGATGTGATTTCTGAATTTCTTGTGAGCAATAGAGAAGATGCAGGAAAATGAAATGATACAAAGGTATTTCTAAGGCAATATTTTTCAGCTGTGTTGAGGAGAGAGAATCTTACAGGAAAGGTGGTGACAAGAGGGGTGGGTCAGACAAAATCCTCCAAGGAAATGTGCTTTGAGGTGCTTGCTTTCCATGGGATCCAGAGCTGGGAGGAACTTGTACATATGTGTGAATAAACCAGATTTTTTTCACATAGTTTCTGGCCCAGCAGGCAAACAGACATGACTGCCAAGTTAGCATGTATAGCAAGTATCCTTGCAGGAATATAATCTGAGCTACTCTAAACCTTTACCTGAGGATCCTCAAGCATTTTTGAGCCCCTTTACTCTGTCAGATCAGAAAGCCAGTTCCAGTCATTTCAGGGAGGAGTGGCCTGAAGCACTGTCAGCTGAAATGCCACGGCCATGGGTGCACGAAGATGAAAAAGCAACTGGTGCAGAGCCCGCTTGTCTCAGCACTGGAGGGCTCTCTCTCAAGATGTCCTTCACTTGCTGCAGGATGAGCTCAGACTCAATTCTTGGGTAAAAGACTATCCCTTTCTTCTCTTTTTTCTCTTCAGACCATTTAACTTGATTTTAAAAGCCTGAGAACAAGACTTGGAAACTTGGTCAATGCTGTTCTTGGTCTGCTGGTGGCAGAGTCAGGTCTCTGCTCTGTCTCTGCCGCTGTCAGGGAGCAGACCCTGATGTTGTTGTCCATTCTGAAACAGTTTCAGCTACAGAAATGATGAACAGAAGCAGAACTTCTCTGTGTGAAATGACAATTTTAAAATGTCTGTGTTTGCAGCATCTTCATTTTGGACCTACTCTTGGTGTAAAATTAAGGGTGTTTGAAGGGAAGCCTCTCATATATCAAATGAGATAAAACATTCAACTTCTAATTGATCTATCCTCATATAAATCACGCAGAAACATTGAGAGTGGACTTGTGGCTCATGGCCTGTAGGTCGTGTTTACAGAGTAAGTGTCCTGGCATTTATTAGAGGATCCTTCTCCTGCTCCCTTCCCATTCTTCCCTCCCCCAGTCCCCTGTGCTGACCCCTAATCCCAACAAAATGAAGATCTGGTTGTCATATGGATGGCAAAGCCTTCCTCTTGCATCACAAACAGTGTAGATCAAAAACACCTCATTTAAAAACAGATGTTTTCTGGTAGTGATTAATATAGTTTCTCCCCCTCTTCCTTTTTTTTTTTTTTTTTTTTTTTTAGGAGAACCTTTTATTTTGTAATCATCTGCTTTAGCATTAGCTTGAGGGACTGAATTTAGGCACTGCAATGGCTGGATGAACTGCTTCATTTGAAACACAAAGCTGATCTGAATTTTCAAGCTCAGAATGAAACCATTTACATTTCCATGCGTGTCCTCCCTGGTTTAAGCTTAAAGGAAAAGTCCTGTGTGGATCAACATTCTCAAATACCTTTCTCAAGTGAGGGCTCTGGTGGAAGCCGTGGGGTGCTGAGCGCTCACAGCCTCCAGTGGCTGCGGTGCCTTCTGAATTTCCCTGCCTCTCTCCAGGTGCCTCTTTTGAAAATCTCTGTACCAGGTCTTTTATTTGACAGTTCTTTCACAGAGTGATTTCTCTCCCAATTTATTTGGCCAAAAATGTTCCCCTTTTTTTCCCCTCTTCCACTCCTCAGCTGTGCACAGCTCAACTTTCTCCTTCTGCGTTGGAATTGGCTGCATTTTACTGAGGCTTCAAATAGAGAGGATTTGAGCCCATAAATCCTTGCTCTGTGTGAGTCCTTATTTTCACTAATAGCACCACTGAAGTCATCAAGACTGTTTACATGAATAGGATCAGGAGTAATTCTAGTTGGGTCTAATTAGTTACACCAATTGAAGTGAAAGCAGCATCAATCCCTTGTTTTGCAGAGGACGTTGGGATGAAAAATGCTAACGCAGAGTATGAACCCACATGGTTGTGTATGGTTAAAGGATATTGTTGTCTGGCATTTTTCACAGAGAACAATCATTAGTACAAGTTGGAAAAATATAGGGTTTGGGGCTGCATTTTCCCTGCAATTTAATATTACTTGGTATTGGTTAGAAATAAATTGTTACAGACTCCCTTTGAATTCCTTTAGGGTAAATATTTATCACATGTAACATTTCCTCAATATTCTGAATTTTCAATACAATTAGCTTCACTGCAGGTTATTTACTCCCAAGTCAGAATTCAAGGAAAAGCCTCCAAGTATATTTTCAGCTGAGCTATTCATCAGAAGTCCATCGTGATTTTGTTCAAAGTGAAGCAAAAGCTGTGGGAGATTTTTGAGCTGGGGAACTGCATTTGCAAGATGCATAAAACTAATGGTGTACACAAAGTGTCTTGTTTTTCCTCCTTTCTGTGGGGGGTGTTTGAAATGCTCATTACTTGGTCCAAAATGGGATGTTGGCAGTGAGATGATGCCGGAGGGAAGCGCAGTGCTGTGAATCCCTGGCAGAAGGCAGGCAGGAGCACGGAGCCATGTACAGTCTGCCCACCCTGGTGACAGCTCCTGACTGGGTGAACACCCTGGGGTGTCAGCAGGGGTGGCCAGGAGCTGCTGGGAGCACCCCCAGGCCAGGGGAGGTGGGTGCTGGGGAGGGGTACAGGGGTCAGGGGGTGCCACAGGTACCTCCAGGATGTGAAAGCACTGCACTGGTTCCGCTTGGGAAATCCCCCCAAACCACAGACACTCAGCTCACCTGGCTCTGGTGGAACATCTCTGACACTTGTTCCATTGGTGATAATCTGTGAGCCTTCCAATGCCCTTGGGCTCTTCTCTAACAACTTGTTAGTGAGACCACTTTCTTCTAGAGACCTGATCCTGTTGGGTTAATCCTATTTAATCACAAGCTTTGCGTGTTCTCAAATGAGAAATGAGTGCAGTTTGCCTGAAGTCAGGGTCAGGTTGTCTCCTCCAAGTGCTGAGGAGTGTGTTCCTTGGGATGCAGTTCCCTATCACAATCTACTGCTGGTGAAGTTGGTGTAGGAGCCTCCAGCCTTTCCCAGGTGTAGTTTGGTGCCCTTTCATGGGCTGCACTCTGTGCTGGCTCAGTAAAATGGGTCAGGATAAGCTGGGGCGTGAAGAAAACAAAAGGATAATTCAACTTAAGCAATGGAAATCCACAAGGGAAGGGGCAGGATCCTTGGGGGAGGCCTTATGACCAGGAGGGAATTTCATGGTGACATTTTCAAAGGCTGTGTTCCACTCACTGGGGTTTATAATGAAATTCAGCATGTTCCTGGACTGCAGTTGGAGATGGTGTGTAGACTTCAGAGGCATGCCTTCAAATCACACCAGTGTCAGTGGCTTTGGGTTTTTTACTTTAAAGCCACCATATACAGCATCTGCTGATGTGGTTTGTAATCACCTCAAGCTCATTTAAGTTGAACTATTCAGCAAAGAGATTAATTTATACTTCATCCATAATATAACTTCTTCTGGGAATAAAAGCTGGAGAGGATGATGGACAGCATGAAATTTCTCATTACTTGGTTTTAGAAGGGACAAGCCAAAACATTAAAATGCTCCAAACAATTCAGGATATTTTAAAGCTTTCTAAAAGCTTTTTCCTTTTTTTTTTTTTTTTTTTTTTAATATGTTTCATTGTAGAGAACTTCAAAGAGTACATTTGATCTGCTGGTATGGTTTTGACTGTATCCACCAGGAGTTCACTTAAGCCAAGCAGTGAAACAATAATGTATGTTGTACAGCTGAAATGAAAATTAACCTAATGTACAGTATTTGCTGCCTTGAACAGCTGAAATGAACTCCTGGTGGACAGGGAAAAAATGCTGGCAGATCAAATACACCTTTTGAAGTTTATTATAATAAAATGAAATAAAGCCGCCAAGGGAAGCATTTGCAAAAAAGAAAGGCTTAGGAGGACTACAGCTGTTGTATACTGCTCTGGTCTTTTTTTTTCCTTTTTCTTTTTTCTTTTTTTTTTTTAATTGCATTTGCTAAAGCCCCAGTACAGAGCCCACTGAAGCCATTGTGAGTCTTCCCATTAGCTGTTCTGGACCCTGGGATCAGATTGCTGGGACCAGCCTGGCCACCTTCCACCAAAAACATGCTTTACTGGGAGCCCCAGTGACTCTGCCCACGTGTGGCCTGAATGATCCACCAGAACCCAATGCCTTGCTAAAAAGGCAATTTTCTTGGAAGGATTTTCCATCTAGAGAATTGTGGTATCATAATTTTCAGTGAGCATTTTGCTCCCTCTAAATAAATCCCTCTCCTCCATCCTTTACTCCTGATAAATACAGTCACAGTAGTCCTGGTTTTAATCAGGAGATTAAAAGTGTCCATGTTTCAACTAGCATGGTGAGCCCCCTTCGCTGGGGAAGATTAGGCCCTGCAGAGGTTAGCCTGTTTCCATAGGCAAAAAGAATTTTTTTATTACCTTCAGTAGATTAAATAAAATTGCCTATTTGGGGACCTTTTCCCTCTCTTGTTCCCTGGAAGGTGATTAGCATGTCCTGAGAAATGTCAGTCAAAACTACAGGAGCATAAAGTCCTCGGCATGGCCCCCCTGGCCTCTCCAGGCAGTGCTGGAGGATCAGACTGAGGACTGTGAGCACTTGCCAGGGAAATGGGTGTCATTTCCTCCAGCCAGCATTCTGCCAGCTAGGAGAAACTCCAAAACCAAATTAACATTGTCTTCTCTTTTCTCCCTTATTTCAGGGAAACAATAAAAGCAGCCCTGTGTATTTATATGCATCCCCCATGACTCTGGTGGCTCTGCTGGTGCATCCATTAGTTTGCTTTGACAGCAGGAGGCTGTTTTGACACAGGCCCTGCCTGGCAGGAGGGTGTTGTGCATCCCAGGACAGCAGAGCTCCCCAGTGCACACCAGCAGCCCAAGGGTCACTGGGTCAGCCAGCAGCACCAGCCTGGGAGCACTGAGGGAGCCAGAGGCAATTAGGGACCCAGTCCAGCCTGAATTCCCTGTTTCCACATAGAGCTGGTTGGGTGAGCTGGGGAAATCTCATCCTTGCAGTGGGACCTTAGTCTTGCTTGTGGGACCTCTTTTTGGTGGTTTTGAGCAGAGGCACCCAGGAGACTCAGCCAAGTCAGGGTGTGTTTGTGCAGGACCCTGGGTGTCTGCATGGACTGTACAGAATAAATGGGTGTGTGCTAATGGCTCTTGTGGCCACTGAGACTCTTCACACACAGAGTGCAGCCTGGGGAGATGAGGAGCTGCTGGAGCTCTGTTTGCAGAGCTGGTTTGGGCATGGGACCTCAGCCTGTCAGAAATTCAGTCCAGATCTTGTCTCAGGCCAGTGTCTAATCAGGGCACTGTCATGTGCCAGGACCAGGTCTTCTGCTTTACTGTTTCAGAACTTGATCCCATAAACCCTTCCGTGGGTGGGGGAGTAATCTGTGCTTATGGGATTAGTCACTCTGAAAGCACTCCTGTGTAAATAAAGTGTACTCACAAGAGCAAAGCTTTAGCAGCAGTTCAGTTCTCTGTGTAGAAGAGCTGTGATGCTCTAGCAGGCAGCCCCCTCTGGATTCTGCCCAATGGTTTTTTTTTTTTTTTTCTCTGCCAGCCCCTGATGGTAACGGGTGGCAAACCAGGAATTTTGTGGATCCTAAATTTGTATTTGTTTGACAGCCCAGGCATTGTCTGTGTATTCCCCTCCCCTCCTCCCGGAGCAGTGGGCATCCCCGGCAGAAAGTGAAAACTGAATGAACTGATTGCTTAACCTCTCCTGACTCTACCCTGGTGGTAGATCATTAATGGTGTAGAAAACGAGGGCCAGCGCTGGCAGCACAGGGTGGGGTGTGTGTGCATCTTTAAGAGATTTATGTGGAGGTCTGAGATGAGGAGACAGCACTGTGGTACATCATCATGCAGGAGACATCAGAGACGTTCTTCTTCGCTTGGATGCATTATCATAAAAAGTGATTTAGACTAGAGCTGATTGATGCAAATGGTCCTCTGTTCTTTCCTATCATTAGCGGCCTCTTTCAGTGGCCAGAGGCAGTGATTAAAGCTGTCATTTGGAGCTGCTCATTAAAGACAAGCACCCGAGTAGCGGGAGGAAAAAAGGTTGAAGAACCATGATTTTATTTCTTTCTCCCCACACCCCTTCCTTAAAAAAAAGGGCATTATCCTTTTTCCAGTTCTGGCTCTACAGGAAAAGTCTCTGTTTGATGTGAGAATGCAGGTGGCTTAAAAAATAACATCAGAACTACGTTATTGTCACTTAGTATTTTGAGGAGAGCGCAGCAGAGTGTTGAGATGATCATTATAAAAGTATCACTGGGTGTATTTGTTATGGAATAACCTGATAAAATACTAAACATCATTATTCACACAAGCCAGCGACTGCCACACAGAAATTGTGCAGGGCTGTAATGACTGTTCTTTTGAGGCTGGCTGGGAAGGATGAGCAGAGGCAAATGCAGAGATGCTGGATGGTGATCAGGTTTGACGTGCTTCATCATAACAGATTTGCCTCTTCAGAGTTTAGATTCTTCAGGGCAAGGACTTTGTTTCCCTACAGATGCACACAGAGTGTCACACAGCAGAGCCAGGAGCTTGAGTGGGACTTCTGGACATCATCACGAGTGAGAAATCAGGGCAAGTTGTTAAATAAATGGCTCGTGTTGGTCGCTCTGTATAACCACGGACCATGCAAGCCATAGAACAGTCCGGGGCCGCTGAGGATTGCCAGGAGCTGGGGGTCTCTGGCTCCTGCCGTGCCCGGGGCTCCCCGGGGCTCCCCGGGGCCAGGGCTGTGTGCCAGGCTGAGGGACGCGCCCCTCCTGGCACTGAGCGACCCCAGCTGGGCCCAGGGCTGCGGAGGGACACAGGGACGGGATTAGGGACGGCAGAGCCGGGCTGGAGCCCCGCAGCCCCGCGCTCCGGCAGCCCCGGGCAGGGTAATTGCGGCGCTGCTGTCGGAATTAACGCGTTTTTAAAGAGGTCACAGCCGGAGAAGCTCCCTAAGTGCTTTCAGGCCAGGCTAATAGGAGATGCTGAGGAATGACTGAGGGGAAGTTATGATGATAGTCAAGGAGTAATTTAGCATATTAGGGGAAATATGTCAAACCACACTGATTGCTATAAATACAGCCTTCTTTCAGAATCTGGCTGTGCCCCAAGGATTTTCCTATGAAATTATGGAAGTGCAGCTTACTCATTACTGGCTGACTTTCACACCATTGTGCCTTCTTTTTCGGTCATGTGCTGAACACTAAATTAGTACCTTTGCCAATGTGCTCATTTGTCTTCTAGCGATCCCGTGTGAGACAGAAGAAAACATTGTTGTGAATCCAGAGGGGTGGTGGCATCCTTAAAGCTGAGTTTATTCTTCAGGAGAACCCTTCTGCTCAGAGATTTCCCAGATGGGGCAGGTTGGAAAGGGAATGAGGCCTTGGTGCTCAGGCCTGAATGCTCAGGGAAGGAGAGGGGCAATGCTGGGCTCAGCTTGGCCAGAGCAGGCAGCAGAGGCAAGAAGCAGAGCTTGCTGAAGGGAGCTGCTAACAGCCAGTTTGGGATTTGCCTGTGATTTTTAACAGCTAGTTTTTCCAAACTGGGCCAAATTGCTTCCAACAGAGCCTACTTTTGCTTCTCTATTCAAATGTGATGTTGCTCTCACTGCAGTCATTACGTTTTATACATTAGATACATTATATTTTAATGTATATCCTCCTAATACTCAAATAATCCATACTGTACTGACAATGGGAATAAATTCTTCGGCATTAAACTGCCAGAAAAAGTGAGTGCTTTGTGTGTAATCATTCAGGTTTTGGGTGCAATTGATCTGAACAAGGATTTTGATTTTGGAAAATGCTCTGCTATTTATCTCCTGGAATTCACTTTGGACAGCAAAGACATCTAATATGAGGGAGGAGAAGGGCAATTGTGTTACCAGAGTTAAAGATTGCTATAATTTTAGACCATTTTCTCCTCCTTATGCATCAAACCCAAGTTGCCAACAGTTAGAAAACAGCAACATTTCCAAATGAATTTCCTTTGCCTTTGTTTCAGTTTTCCTTTAAGCCACCTTAGAGATTCTGTGCATTTATCTTTCTTTCCTCATTCTTTCTCTTTCTTGTGGCTATTGATCATATCTGTGCAGCTGCAGCTCTGTTCTAGGGCTCGCCTGGAGAAGCTGAGGCTGCCCCCGGATCCCTGGCAGTGCCCAAGGCCAGGCTGGACAGGGCTTGGAGCAGCCTGGGACAGTGGGAGGTGTCCCTGCCATGGCAGGGGTGGCACTGGATGGGCTTTAAGGTCCCTTCAACCCAAGCATGCTGTGATCACTGAGGTGGGACACAGTCCCACTGCAGGGTGTGATTTGAGGGACACCTGGTGCTCGCCAGGAATGGGAAATGTTGAGTGCAGGAAGGTGGGACACGCACAGCCAGAGCAGCCCATGTCCTGTGTGACACAGGTGACACATGTGGGTTTCACCAGCAGTAAAACCTCCATGGGCTGTGTCTGTGTCGTGTTTGCAGTAATAATTTCTCCATGTAACAAACAAGTGGTGTTAACGACAGCAGGCTAAGATGAACACTTGCCTCTCTTGCATCTGTTTTGCAGGGATCCAGGTTTAGTCTGTTCCACTCTTTAGTGCTTTTGCACGGTAGTTTTGA
Organism: Molothrus ater; assembly: GCF_012460135.2. Taxonomy (NCBI): domain Eukaryota; kingdom Metazoa; phylum Chordata; class Aves; order Passeriformes; family Icteridae; genus Molothrus; species Molothrus ater. Next base: position 1,564,765 of record NC_050498.2, on the reverse strand, counting down.
CTCTTGCATTCAGAATGGGCTGCACAGCAGAGCTTTTGGTGAAGCTGTTTTGCACCAATGACAGTATTGATTCTCTTGGGCTGTGAATGATGCCATGTGTGCATGTGACACTCCAGCAAGGCTGGTCCCCACCTGGCCAAGCTCCCTGTCTGTTGACAGTGCTGCCATCAGCCCAGCACCACAGCTCACTCCCAGCATCCAGGGGACTGGAGCTGTGCAAAAGCTTATTGACTTTGAAGTTAGTCCCAAAGAAAACAGCAGTTTGGCCCCATGCTGGCCTGGATTTAGCTCAGGAGCTTGGAAGGCACCAGTTCAGGCAGAAAGGGCAAAGAGCATGTTAGAACAAGTGTGGAGATAATTTAAAATTTCATTTTGTTTCATGTGTTTTTACCAGAGAGCAGCTTAACAACTCTCAGGTCAAGAGAGCATTTTGAAAGTATTGATTAATATTGTTAATAAAACAGTTAGAGCTGCTAAATGAGGCTCAGGCTGGGAGAGCAGTGTATAGATGTACACATGCAGCATAATCTATAAGTATATTATTATTATTATTATTATTATTATTATTATTATTATTATTATTATTATTATTATGTATAGCCTGTGAGTTCTATTTTGCTGTCTCAATACAGTTTTATATAGAAACACCTGAGAGAACCTTCAGAAAAACACAGTGATGTAAAAACTTCTAGATCCTAAACCACAACATTCTGCTCTATTGCTGTCAAAAAATTAAATATACAATTCTCATTTTCTTCCCGATGGAGGAGCTGCAATAATTTGGGGGTAAATTAAAAATACAATCCAATCATTTCCTTGTAAAACCTGGTGCTGACATTAGCCTTTAGTTATGACATTGCAATTATCTCCATGGCAACCCGGTGTGATGTGACAGCACAGTGGCTGCACGTTCACGTGCTCCCAGCCTGGAGCCCAGGGAGCCAGGTTCCTGCCTGAGACATTCCTGATTTTCTCCTTCCTTGCAGTAGTTTAGTGCTGGTGTAACATGGCTGCACTCAGGGCTCATTTGCCTGTTCAAAGAGCAGAGTGAGATTCTGTGTGTTTATGGGAGTCTTTCAGGCATATTAAGAAGCAATATTGTATATGATCTCTTCCATTAATAAATAATTCTGAGAAAGCTCATACATGAATACAGCACTTCCAGGCCATTATGCACAGGAATACATTATCAGTGTGGACTGCATCTTGGTTAACTCTGAAGCTTGTTCTTTAGTCAAACACATTTGGTGTTTCCTGAAGCCACGGGACAGCACCAAGCAGAGCAGAGAGTAAAAGAGTTATTGTGGATTGGAAAGGCTGAAAAGGCTAAAGAGGCACCACCCAAAACCTGTTCCTCCTTTTGGTTTGGACTGTGTTTTACATGCCTTGGTTCCTTGTCTGCCCACAGAGTCCCCAGTGATAGTCTCTCAGTCTTTCTAGGATCCCCAGCTCCTGTGTTTTCATTTGCAGTCTTCTGTTGGGATTGTGATCCTTACCTGCCTCCCCAAGCTGAGGTTTCATGGCAAGGTCCCCCCTGGGAGGCTGTGGCACTGGGACTGGGCTGAACCCACATCTGTCCCACCATGTTCACTTTGAGGGAAGGGGGGAGACCATCTGGCATGTCTGGGCTGAGCAACTTCCACATCTTCAGTCACCAAAACATCAGGAATCAAATCTGCCTCATGCTCAGTGCAGAAAGGACTTCTGAATACCAGCCCAGGGTGCTTTGTCCTAGGAGTGCATTGCCAAGCGCGCCTTAATTTGTTTGGTAAACTTTTAAATTATTCCTATTGCCTTGGTGCAATCATGGATTGAATGGTAATGGAGCCATCCACCACCAACTTTAATGCTTCTGTGTCAAACTGTGGACACCACTTCATGTAGTGCTTAGGCCACCAGCTTGGAGAGGCCACTATCCACTGTTCTGTACAAGTGATACATGCATTTATACCCATAAACACACAGCACATATATGTGTGCACATCTAAATACATACACACAGTGTGCTGCAGCACCTTTTAAGAGAAGAACTTGATTTTTGAAAGGCATCAAGACTAAGATGTATTTCACCACCCCACTGTGCAGTGACTTTGGTGATTAAATTTCTGTGTGGCTAGATAAGACAGCATCCTGAAGGATTTATGTCCTTGTATCTCTGTAGGCTGTGAATTTGCTTTCTGTTACCTTAGTGAACTCTGCTGGAGGTGTTTGAGGCCTGGAGGGGGCTTTCCTTCTTGTTGTTTTCTGGCTCTTGCACCTAATATCCTTGATTTTTGGCCTGGACTGGCCCACAGGGGTGAGAGAAGGAGGTCTTGCTGCTTTGTTATCCTGGTGTGTGGCTCAGGGATGGGGGAAGGATCACTGTGCAGAGTGTTTACTGGAGTTTACTTGGCTTTTTCCCAGCCAAGTAAGGCTCAGGAGCCAACAGGAGGAGTGTGTGGGCAGTGCCCTGGGGTGCAGGAGGGAAGGGATGAGCCTGTGGAGAAATGGGCTGCACGACTGGTCCTACAGCTGCCAGCCCGTTCATCTCCTCCTGCCTTCCTCCTGCTCTCCCTCGTTCCTGCATTGCCCTGGGAGAGCTGCACCCCACGGGCACCCCCAGCTCTGCTCTCTGCTCTGAGGGGCACACGGGGCTGAGCTCAGACAAAGGGAGCTGGCACACTGCAGCCTCTGAATGGCCCCGGACCTTCCTGAGCTCCTTGTGAGGCAGGAAGAGCTGGCTGGGCTCTCCTGCCACATGACACAGCTGCCTTTGATGTCAGGGAAGGAGTGTCCCAGCCCCCGGGTGTGTAAATCTGCTGAGACTCATGGGATCAGCTCCTGACCTGCCAGTGTGGGAGAACGAACAGCAAGAAGACCCTTGCCAAAGGGCAGGGAGAGAGCCAGAGAAACCATGAGGATTTAGGAAGATACTGGCTCAGAATTCAGCCACTGTTCTATCTGCAATGAGCTCAAAGCTGGGCTTCATCACTGCACTTTAAAATATTTCACTTTTATTAAATATCTGAAAAAACTGCTTTGCTGCTGGTTTTCTCCTTGGCTCGGTTATCCACTCTTGATGCATTATTTCTTTCCTTTTATGTGAGAATGAAAAAGTGACACCTTATCCTCTTGCAAAGTAAAATTGATATTTCTCAGTACTGACAAAATATCTTCATTTAAAAGGTTTGACTTTCCACCTGAGACCCCCACTAAATCTATCCACTACAACAGCTGGTGCTAGAGAAACTCTGCAAGGAACTAAAATTCCCATGTAAATATGATTGAAGCATCTCTTTACCTGGCCATTCCTGGCACATTCTGAGGATGATCCTAGGTAAGGGATGGAGTTGGACTGGGTCTGTTTCCTCCTATTGCAGTTTATTGGGAGGAATCTGTGGCTTTCAAGATGCTGTTGGCCTGAGGACTGATACCATCAACATCCCTGAAGTTGGAGCTTTGGTGGGACTGCTCAGATCCTGCAGTAATGTAGGCTTGATTCCAAACCTGCTGAGGTGTCACTGGAAATCCTCCCGAGCTTTGAATGGAGCCTAAACTTTCTGCAGATCAGCTTTTCCAGCATCTGCTGTGCTGCAGAATGGCTCCTCACCCATGGGCCTTGCAGGCAGCATCTCCCTGCTCCTCCTGCACTCTGACTGCATGGAGAGCTATTTAGGTTGGCTTAAGGTTTAAGTTTCTGTATTAATTCTCTCCTGACCCTCGTTAGCCGAAAGGAAAAAACAATTCTGAAAGGGTTTGATTTCCTAATATTGTATCTTCTGTATCTGCAGTGCCTGTTGTGGCCTATTAAGAATTAAACTGAGATCACTAAACTCATTTCATTTATGCCTTGGGCCTCATTCAAACCCTGGTTTCCCAGCAAAGTAAGGCCAATGGATTAACGTTTCACCTAGCTCAATGGAGTGGTTTTCATCTCTTTTAATGCCTTTGGCATTAAGGAAAAAAAAAAAAGAAAGAAAGGGGAGGGGGAAAAAAAAAGAGGACGATGCTTTGACTGCACCAGAGCATTTTGTTAGTGCTCTGGCAGTGCCTTTACTGGGATTATTTTGTACTGTGCTGGGCTTTATCCCACTTCCAGTGGGAGGAGAGGAGTGGCAGGAACGTTTATTGCATCTTTATGTTGTTAAGCAGTTTGTCTGGCCCCAAAATTATTTTTTTTTTAAGGGATTTGGGTCTCTCTCTTTAAAAGGCAGCCTGGTCCTCCCTGGCCAGGCCCAGCAGCCTTGGCTGCTGTCAGACAAATTACAGTATGGGTGAAGCTGTGATATCAACATGTGCGACTTGATCTCTTTTAATGGGGGCACCACGGGGGTTTCTGCCTGCCCCACTGAGCCTAATGTTCTGTAAGGAAAAACAGACCCAGCACTAAAGGACATTTCTAATGGGCTGCAGCTTAACCCTTTGCTAGCTGCTTGCCTGGCTCCAGCATCATGGTCTTTAGGGAAGTGTTTAGGGAATCCCACAGGAGCTGACTTGGCTTATCCTCAACGCACTCCATCCTGATACCTGGGCAAACGCTGCTCTGGAGGGACACGGCTGTCCTTCCTCCCCCTCCTCTTCCCCTCAGCTCATAATTAAACCAAATGGTTACAAACTCACTGGTGAAGGGAGCTCTGTAATTATAACAACAAAATAGCCTGTAAATTGGAGCTGTCTACTTCTCTATATTAACAACAGCTTTATGTACAAGTGTGGCTATTTATTTTGACCTTTCATAATAATTAGCTTCCTAGGGATAAAGAGTTAGACATTTATGAATTCAGCAATGCAGAACTGCAAAGGTGAAGACCCTTCTGGAAATGGGGGAGTTCTGCAGATTTATTTGGGGTTTATTTTTGTGAGCATTTGATCCTGTCCTTTTTTATTTTGTTAATATGCTCTGAAATCTAAGCATGAATTCTGCAGGGCCTGAGGATTTTCATAGGGCTCTCTTTCTCCTGTGTACCTCCTTCACCATCTCAAAGTGCTCCTCAGGAGGGTGTAAGAGGCTCTGGAGACAGGGCAGCAACAACTGCTGCTCTGCAGAGAGAGAAACCAACTTTGCCACAGCCACCAGTGCAAGGTTGGCCTGTTTAGGCTGCCCAGAGAAGCTGTGGCTGCCCCATCCCTGGAAGTGTCCAAGGCCAGGCTGGATGGGGCTGGCAGCAATAGGAATCCCTGTTCCACTGGGAGAGTGGAGAGTGTCCCTTCACATGGCAGGGGGTGGGACTGGATGGGTTTTAAGGTCCCCTTCCAACCCCAAACAGTCTGGGATTCTGTGATTGTGCTGAAAACCTCAGCCCTAATGTCAGGTATCCTAGGGCACCTTGGTCTTGTTATTCTGCTCCCAGTCATTGTTCTTTAACTTCCTTAACTTTTACCTTGCCTCACTTCTCAAACAGTCAGTGGTCCATAAGCATGGGGTGCAGGAAGTTGCATGCCTGTGAAGCCTTTCACTGGATAGGATATTGCAGTACCCATTTATTATTAATTGTCATTAGCACTAAAAAGCCATGAAAGCTCTTAGCATCTTGTTTACTTCATGCAGCTGATACTGAGGACTCCTCTCTAGCTCTTGAGATGGTGCAGTAGTTGTAAATAGAGCTTAAGAAGCAATAAAACCTCCTTTCACTGCTGTGTGCCACTTCTGGAGGCAGCCGCTTGTCTCCTGTGCTGATGTTGGCCAGGATGGGGCTGGAAGGAGCAGTGGGGTTTCTTCCATGAAATGCATGATTGGAGCCTGTGCCAAAACCTCAGAGGAGAATATTTCCACTCCTTGGCTGACTCTCATGAGGGACAGGTAATGAGGATCTGAGAGCACACCCACCAACCTTCCTATTCCATCTTGTTGTGTACAGTTCAATTCCTGCCCATTGGTCCTTGGGCCACGAAATTCCATGTCCTTTTGGGGCTTTTTCCTGTAGGTTTTGTTGCGCTCTGAGAATTCATTCATCATCAAAAGTCACTTTGCCACAAAACACACAGTGGGTTTGGATTCATGCTTAGGTTGGCTTCAGGACGTGGCAAAGGGGATTTTTACCCTGGAGGGGACAGTGCCAGTGCCACCATGGGTACCACATGCTCATCTTGCAGGGCTTTTCTCATCATTACTTTGGACCTTTGAGTCTCTGGTAGGGAGAGCCAGTGTCCATAGCCCCCTGCAGTTCTGTGGAGATGCACACCATGGAATGAGTTTGTACAGGGCTCCTCAAGAGAAGCTTTAGATGCAATCATCACCTGGGGCTTACTCAGGGTTTCAGTGAGGGTAGGGAGCTCTGCCAGAGGACAGAGTGAGTTCTGCACTGCATGCTTTGAAAATCCACTGTAGATATATGCACTGGAGGGCTAAATGAAGGCACAGGATGAAATCCAGCATGGATCCTGTACAAACTGGAGTCATGTATTTGAGGCGAAGGCCACTGAGATCCAGTGGATGGCTAAAGATAACACTGTCTGTGTTGTCTACATGCTCTCTGCCTTCACACCTCAGTGTTGGGGCGTGTTGGAGATAGAGAGGCATGGCAAGGCTGTAGCTGCAGGATGCATAATACTGGTGGTGCATTCCTAGAACACCCCAGCAATGTTCATTTGATCCGAGTCAGGTGTAGCTCTGTGGTTACATTTCTGTCTGTTCAGCCAAAAATATGATAGAAGTTTATGTTGGCTTTTCTGCTGTCTGCTGGTGTTACATTAGCTGTGAGATGACAGATGATACTTCCCTCCAGGAAAACGTTTGCTGGGACAAACTCACCTATCAACTTCTTTTAAACTTTGCTTTGGCAGTGTGAGTTGATGCACAACCAGCACTTCAAGTTTGAAGGCTGCAGGGCTTTTCCCCAGGCAATTGCCCCCCTCACATTTGGTTTATTGTGCAATCAAACCACAATCTTAGTGCCTGTCAGTGCAGAGAACTGTGGGTTTCTTGCACCTATGCAAACACCTTGTATCTGCTTGCACTGGAGCAAGGCCACCCTAAGCACACTGTCCTTTGTTTTGCAGGGAATAAAAGTGGTAAATGTTGCCAGCTGACCACTAACAGGAACAGATTGGCGTTTAAAGTTTACAAGCACCATAGCAGGGATAGTTGATGGTGCTGCAAGGACAATGGGGTAACATTCCTATAAAGGAAAGTAGCATCTGAATCCCCTGAATCAACTGAAGGAAAAGGTCATCATGGTAAAATCTGATGAAATTATGAAAAACTGTTCTAAGGAAGTAAGAAGTTCTCCATTTGCTGTGGAGCAGCACTCAGACCTTGTTGTGGAGCAGGGCTGCCCAGCTGAACTGGGGCTTTGTCTGCTCTGCACTGTATAATTGTCATGGTGAGCTCAGAACTGTGGCTTCAACACCAGATATCAAAGAAAACAATAGAAATGTGTGTGTATATATATGCCAGAAAGTGAGAGGTGCCAGGCGTTCTGTGGCCAGGGTGCTGAAGCCCATTTTGCTGGGCTGCCCTTGCCCACACCACTGCTCTTGGCTTTTGCTCTGCACCCAGTGAGTGCTCAGGGAGCAGCAGCCCTGGCTTTGGGGCTTGGTGGCTGTTACTTTGAGATCCTGAAACATTAGCTCCTGGCAATTAATATAATTACGTCATTAATGTCACACCCCTGATGTTACTGTGTGTCAGAGTCAGACAATTGCAGTGTTGTGATTTCTTAGTTATGTAAAAGGCGATTAAGGCAATTAAGTGGGTGATTAAAGCTGCTCAGTCAGAGGTGCTGACTGATGCTATTACCAAGCAGCAGCACTGGTGTATAATAACAGTGATGGAAAGTACCTCCAGCAGCAGGGACTTGCTTGTTGGGGGCCTAGGGGATCTTCAGTGAGCCATCCCACACCCCCTCATCCCCCCACCACTCTCAGCCATGGTGATTTACTGAAAGGTGTTGAGAAATGAGCACATACTGCATCAACTATATGGTTAAATAAAAAGCTTCAATGTTCCCTTTGAAATGAGCATTATTGGCTTTATTTAATTAAATATGGATTTACACTATAAATATTGGAGCTCATAGAGCCCATATTTCAATTAATGGATCATTTGTATGTCATGCTCGCTTTGTAATTACTGGAATGTGAAAATACAATGAATTGAAATGATTTCCCCTCCTCTTCAAATAAATCTGAGCAAGAATCAGATAGAAACTGTTTTCCTACCCAGAAGTGTGTGGGGATGTGGCTGCACCCAGCGCAGCCACACGGGCTCCAGGCAGAAGAGGGGATTTTTAACAGGTTATTGCAGGAAGAGCGTGTGGGGTGTGTGAGACATCTGTCTTGATACTGTCAGCAGTGCTTCTGTGGGACAGAAAGCTGCCTACATATGAAGTGTTTTACTCCCAGGGTGACTCTGGCTCTTAAGTTGACAAATACAATGTACCATTTGGTGCAAATGATGGAGATTTGCTGGGTTGTTTCTGTTCAGGACCTCAAACAAGCCTGTTCAGAAGCTGTGTTCAGCAGTGCCGTCATAAACTGTTTGATGGGGACTTGTGGGGTAAGGACTGGGTTTGGGTTTTAGTGCCCAGAGAGCAAAAAACATGGAAAATGCCATTGTTCCTTGTTTTCTGCCCACACACATTTTTATAGTCTTCTCCTTCTGTTTGCAAGGATGTGGTATCCATTTTCCGGGGTGTTTTATGTTAAAAAGAAATATAAATAAATATGTCAGGCTTTGCATCAAACAAACCCAGTGGTAATTGAGACTGGCAAGGATCTGCTGTCCGGAAATGGGGTTTTATTATTCTCTGCTCGGCAGAAGCAGCAGCCCTGGCCTGGGCCCTCTGCTGCTCCTCCTGGTCCCTGTCCCAGCAGGCAGATGGCAGCCAGCAGTGCCCGGCCACCACTGCCCAGCCAGCTAAAGGTGGCTCCGAGGGCCTGGCCCGAGCTGCCATGGCATACATAATTCCATCAGAAAATATCCAAGGGTGGAAATCATTGTTCTCCGAACTAGCTGAGCTGGAGCCAGAGCAGAAATACTAAAGTCAGTTGTGCCTTTGAGCTGCCTATAACAGCGCCCTTTGGAGACCCATTTCATACCAAATTTGAAGCCTGTGTTTATTGCCCATTAAAGCAACCTTTATTTTATGGCAAATGTTGCAGTAATTGCCTTTTACGAAGAGCACTTTGTAACACACATGCACTGTTGAAAGAAAACCACTCTGGTATTGTCTATCGGGACTTAATGGCGCAATTAATTTTACTCCATCTGTTCCTGAGACTTTAAAGGAAAATGGATTTTTTTTTTGAGCGCACTTTAATGAAGAAGATAAAGCGGCCCGGCTGGTGTCCCACAGGCTCAGCGCAGTAAGTTCAGATTATTGCTCAGTCTGTCAGAATGGGCTGCTCCCCTCGGCAGCCGCGCAGCCAGCAGCCCGCGCTGGCCCCTCGCCGCGCCATTCCTGATGACAAACTGCCAGCCGGCTCCCACAAAAGCGCGATTAAAATGTCAGCACAGGATGACGAAGGGGCCAAGAGGGTCCTCGGAGACAAACTGTGTAGGGTATGAGTTAATACTTCACCGCAGTGCGAGGCTGGGCTGCTGCTGCTTCAGGGAAGTGCGAGCAGAGCCGTACAAAGGGCTGGTGTGCGCACACGGATACACCTCGTGCCGCAGCTGGAGCGCTGGCACGGCCCCGCCGGCCGCCGCGGATTTATACCGGCTGAGGGGCTGCCAGGCCAGCCGAGCTGCTTGATTTTATGTCCACCAGCCCATATTGCACCGCAAATGGAGCTGCAGGATTCGTTTCCCTTCCCCGGGCCTGCCATGTGCGGAGGCGCTGGAGAGGGGCAGGGATGCTGTGGGATGGCGGCGGGAGCTGGCCGCGCTGCCGCGGGCGGGGCGAGGTGCTTGGCACCGGGGCTGAGGACGGAGGATGTGCAGCGGAACCTGGAGCCCAGAGGCCCCGCGGCCCAGCGTCCTGGGGCTGTTGTTAGGGGCAGAGACCCCGTTCTGCCGCGGCCATGCCAGGCCCACGGAGGGCTGGAGGTGTGGGGTTGGTGTTCTGGGCCGGGGGTAACCGAGGCTCCCCATCCGCCAGCCCCGACCATGGCGGGGCCGCCCCCGAGCAAGGCCTCGGTGCGGCTTCACCGGCACCAAGGGCTACGGGGGTGCAGAGCCCCGTTAGTGCTGCTGGGGCCGGGGCTCCTCGGAGAACGAGTGGCCCGAGCCCGTGTTGGGAGAGCTGAGCCTGTCACACCAAGGCCGGTGTCCCCCGTGTCCCCCGGCCGGGCTCGGCCCGCGTCCCCTCACGGGGAAGGGCGATCCCGGTGCGGGTTCATCGGCGCGGCCTCAGCCCTCGCCAGTGTTTGCTGACTTGCGAGGGGGTAGGACCCACTTTGTCACTGCAGTTTAATTCCCCGAGAGCCCTCCTGAGTAGTTGCTGGGGGTGAGAGAGTGACAAAAGCCTGTAATGAAACGGAGAGGAGATTGTCAGCGCTGGCATCCCGCTGGGAGCGATCTGCGCTCCTCCTGGGCAGCCGGTGGGAGCCGCGCCATTGTCCCTAATGGTTATTAGCCAGCGATGAGCAGGACAAATGTGGGGTCACCTCTCCCGCTGGCAGGGCAGCAGTTGCAGGATTTAAAGCCCCTAGGAGAGGAAGAAATGACATGGTTAGTACCTACAGCTCAGGATGTGACCTGCTCACTTTTAAATGATCTGTTAGACTTCGGGGGAGGGAGAGCGGAGGACTGCTAGAGCAAGTTGAATTCAAAATATATTGCCTACTTGAATTAAACGCAATCAGAGACATTCACTGATATCATAATGGCTCTTGAATAATCAGCGCAAGACAGCACTGGGCTATTGACTATTTAAAGCAAGATCCAGCAAGACAGCGATTGCAGCGAGCTGCCTTTGGCGACGGGTGGGTTTTGTTTCCAATGCCATGTGCTGATTCCCAATGAAGATTTAAAGCCAAGGATATAAAACAGGAAGCCTTTACATTTCCAATAAAACTTGCTTGCTTCTTGTTGTTCATGTTCAATTGGAAAAAATATCTTCCTGGGTTTCCATGCTCCTTTCAGATTTACTTCATCCCACCTCTCCAGTGTGCTCGTCTGTGTCATCTCACCCCCTCCCTGCTCCTCTCAGCCCCTCTTCATCCCTCCCTCCCCTTGGAGCTTTCCATGGTTGGGGATTGATCTTTCTCTTGTGCCCATTTAACTGGAACAGCTCTCCCTCCTCTCCCCTGTGCCACTTCCTTGCCTCAGGTCACCCCTTAAAAAATACTGATTTGCTGTTCTCTGCTGCCCGTGCTAAATGCTGCATTATTACACCTTGCCCCGCTAGTTCCAATTTCCTATTTTTGCCTTGTCATTACGAGCCTGCATGAATTTGTTCCTTATTGCTATTAAGTTTCAGGGTTTTTCAGACTCACCTCTGCCTCCCTGCGTGGCCTGCCCTGTGTGGGAGCTGCTGACCCAGATGTGTGCAGGAGATGGACCGGTGCTGTTAATGGCTCCACAGCGTGCTCGCCCCGGGAGCTCCAGGCACTTTAGCAGCAGGAGTGGAGGCTCGGGGCATCCCGTGGGGGGAGCCTGTTGGGTTCCAGCTGGATGAGCTGAGCACAGGCTGTGCAAACATCTCAGAGAGATGGGCCAGCCTTGGGAAGCACAGGGCTTGCACTGCCATGCCACGAGCAAGGCTCCTCTCCCTGCTGCTGCAGAGCAGTTTGTGGTGCTTTCTTTGAGGGATTTGTATGAAACTAAATTGTATTGTATCGGATTAGGGCTCCATAAGTTTACTGTTTGCAGTGCAGCATACATCTGTTCCCCCAGTAATCTCCCCTTGGATGGGACCCGCATTTATTCTGTGAGCTGCTTCAACAGGAAAATAAATGTGCCCGTATCAGTGTGTTATTGAGGGAGTAAAGGGATGCAGCTGGTCCCCAGCTCATTCAGCAAACCTGTGCTGTGACTTACAGCTCTGTGCTGTGCACACTGTGCCACCAGCTCTCCATAGCACTGCCTGTTAATGGCAGGGCTTATAAGTAGGTTCAGTCAGGGCAAGATTCCTGTCTAGCACTCGGTGCTTTCCAAACCCTGCGGTAAATCCCCTTCTGAATGGAGCACTGTGCTGGCCTTTCAGGCCTGGGGAGAGGGGAGGATTGAAAGATTTGCCTTTGCATTCTGCACGGCTCGCCTGACGCAGACATATAAACCACAGGAGGTTTGTGCTTGTGTTTTCCCAGCTCATTTCCCATAGCCTGGGAAGTGATCCCTGAGTGTCAGGTGGCATGCAGGCCACTTTCCATGTCAAGGAAAGCAAAAGAAACCAGTGTGCTCCTCTGTGTGGCTAGCTCTTATTTATCCTTTTAAGTGTTGCTTGCCCAGGAATGGAAATGGCTGTCCCCCAGTTACCCATTTGCTCTGGGATGGCGTCTCTCTGACACTGAGCTGAGCTTCAGGAGCTCTCCATGTTAGGGGTGGGGAGCCTTCCAGAGCTGCAGGGTCATTTTTTCACCCTCAGTGGAGTTTTGATCTATTCCCAAAATCTATCTTTCCCCATTCACTGGAGAAAAATTAAATGCCAAGATGGTTCTTCTTGGCAGGCCTGGCTTCAGAGAAACTTCCAATGCCTGGGCCATGGGGCAGTGAGAGGCTGCTTGGTGTCTTCATGGCAAAATTCCATGTTGAACCCTCAGGGGAGGAGAAGACTCCCTGAAATAACGAGTTCCTTTGCAGTACAAAAAGTTGGGATCTCCATTTGCTTCTGATGGGCTTGAGTCACAAGTGATTCCAAAGAAAAGCTTGACCACACAAGGAGCAGAATTTCCTTTTTCTGTATTTACATGGAAGCTCAGTGTCCTGCCTGGCCCCAGGAGTCTGAGGGATTCAGAGGTTTTCCCAGAAAGTCCCAGTGTCATAGAAGTTCTCTAGGGAGCTTTACACAAAGGTAGAGTTACGTGAGGCACACTCATGGCAGGAATGGAGATTAAAGATGCACTCACCTGCAAAGGTTTGGCTGATGGAAGACAAAGCACCTCAGAACTCAAGGCATTAGTGATTATTTACTGTTTCACACATGTAACTTGTGGTGTGCAGGACACCCTCACTACACTTGGTTCTTCTCCTGTGTGCAGCAGTGCCATCAGAGGTAAATCAGACTTGACATGAGCAGGAATGAGCCCAAACCATGGGGATGTTATCAACCATTTGGTTAGATTTGAGATTTAAAATTCTTTTCTTCATGTTAAAAAAAAGGAAAGTCAAAAGCCAAATGCCCTCACTGTGACATGCTCAGGTGGTGGCAACAGCTGTACCTGTGTTGCTGAGGAGCCCCAGCAGCCACAGCATGAATATCACAGTGCAAAACAGGCTGGGAAATTAACACCCACTGTTTGAGGAGGTCTGCAGGAAAGAGGACCCAGCTCAGTGAAGAAAATTGAGACAATACTAGGAAACATCTCTCCATTGCAATACACTTAAAATACCACTCTGACCCAAGGGATGTGTATAATAGCATTTTAAGACAGATCTTTGAGAGCAAACACTGAGTTTGCCCTTGTGGATTAGATCAGCAGTAAACAAATGCTGTTGCTGTGAGATGGGGGTGGCAGGAGCTGGCAGTGGCGCTGTGGAGTGTGCAAAGGGGACAGGAATCCTCCCTGGCTCCTTGCAGCAGCCAGATGGTGCCCTGAAGGCCTTCCTTTGATTTCCTAAACTCCTTTGCTAGCACCTTTGCTGGTGCTAGTGAGTCTAAAATTACCACTCAGATGTACTGTGTGGTTTACAGGTAAGCCAAGCCCCACGCCCAAGCACCCATCTGCTTTCTCCAGCACACAGATCCAGATCTGAATTCAATTTTGGTTTGTTTTTTTTTTTTTTTTTTTTTTTTCCAGCAGCCCCTTCTTTATGCTTGCTCCAGCTGGAGCTCCCTGCTTTAAATGTTGTTAGAACCTGGCTCTGAGTCCAGGGCTGAATTTTCTGGCCATCTCTGAAGGATGTTGCTGCTGGAGGGCTCTCCCTGCCCTGGGGCTGTGGTGCAGGGAGCTTGAAGGCATCACTGGGACTGGCAGGAGTGGTTGCTTGGCTGTGTATGATGCAAAGTGCTGCAGGACACTCTCACACACATCCTTCCTCCCTTCCTCTGCTGCATTCCTCCTGTCTGCAGCAAAGCAGAGTTTAAGAGCTCAGCTTTCACCTGGTGATTTATCATCCATAGGCTGTGGGGCTCTTTGAGTCTGATCACTGTCACCCTTTGGTGCCAGCAGTGACACCCGTGGCTGTGTGGGAAGTCAGTGAGAGCCCAGACTAAACACAGGATCCTTAATCCTGAGTCCTTTTGGGATCTGATTACTGTGACTTGTGACAATGTCCCAGAACCCCAGGATGGTCCCATTGCAGGGGCCCACAGAGGGTCCCTGGTGGCACCTCCCTGCTCAGGCAGGGCCATCCCAGAGCACAGGGCACAGCATTGTGTGCACAGGGCTCTGCAGGATCCCCAGCCCCTCCCTGGGCAGCCTGCTCAGGGCTGGGCACTGCCCAGGGCAGTTCTGCCTCTCAGCTGCTTCTTCCCTGTGCCTCTGGTCCCTCCTGTCCCTCCACCATGGTGTGAGTGACCTGGTGGGAGTGGACAGACCCCTTGCAAGGGGGCAATAGGGCAGAGCAGACACAGAAACTTTGGAAAGGCTCCCTGGCAGCAAAAGCCAAGGAAGGAAAGGCAAATCCCTCCTCCAATAAATTCCACAGTCCATGCTGCCTTAAAAGCTTGTCATGATTTAGGCTTTTGTTAAAATTCCACCTCTTGATCTTCAAAACTCTGGCTAATGATGGAAAAGAAAAATCCAATACCACAGACCTCTACAGAGTTTTATATATTTTATAATAAAATAACTTTCTCATGACTTCCCTCATAATAATATTTTTAAGAAACCAGGAAGGCTGACTGGTGTTGCTGGAGTGCAGCTTTCTGCTTTAATGGGCTGCAGCTGAAACAGTTCAGAAGGCAGTGAGGGTTTGGAGCAGGGGCAGCCCCAGTTACCTTCACACCCCTGCCAAGCCCCTGGACCCGCAGCAACTTTGGCTTGTCAGGTTGGGAGAATTTCTGCAAATGAACTTTGCAAAGAATTATGCAGGGCTTGGCATTACAGTATTACACACTCGCCTGTTCTCAATCACTCACTGGAACTTATTTTGTAGTTAACCTCCATAAAGGACTGCACAACCGAGCAAAGGCCTGTCACACACACATTATTTAGAAGCCCTTATTATTATTTTATTGCCAGTCCTTGACAGCTGAGGAAAAGCCAAGCGCTTTAATCTTTCTTTCCCTTTAGTTTACAGTGTAAGAGCTGCATGTAAGATGGATTTGATTAATATGTAACAGAGATGCAATTCTCTGTAAAATGTGCTGTACTTTAGAACCCTGGAAAACAAACTGCATCACAATGGCTTAAATCTCAGTCCATTGTATTATATAGACATCATAAATAATAGAGAGCAGGCAGATATTGCTGCAGGCTTCATCTACATAACACATCTGAGCTCTCTATAATGTGTTCAACTTGTCACTTTTAGTACAGAAGAGAGGCAATAAAGCTAACAGCTGACTAAACCACATCAGCCTTGCTTCCACTTCCAGGGTGGTGAATGCTCATTAAGCAATCTTAGCTGTGACTTTTAAAATCCATAACTCTTACAAATGTAAAAAAGTTGCCACAAAAGATTAAGCGCAAAATACATGTCAAAGCATTAATTTTCTGCGTGTAGATTCCAACCACCGCAAACCTCAAATATTTCTTTCCCTTTTGTTTTATATGTGCTTTTGGTTAAAACAGATCTTCATAAAAATATTTGTTTCCATCTGGGGCAGCAAATAACCTCTGTGATTGTAGGGAGTGAAGGAGAATTGTTTTTCATGCAGCCAGGACAGGCTGTACTTCTGCACCCCAGTAGGATTTTCACTTGGCAGGGATGTTGGCATGTCAGCTGGGAGATGGGGATGGAATAAGTCCCTGGGCAGAGTTCAAGTGTGGCATGACCCAGAGCAAGGTGGTCCCTCCCAGGGGGGAGGATGAGGGCAGACCCTGTGTTAGAGACAGGGTCAGAAGGACACTGAGGAGCCAGAGAAATGCTGGACAGGCAGGAGCTAAAGGCTGGGCATAAAGCACAAAGGGCAAGCCCAGATCTTGGGATCCAAGCACTTTATCCTAGGAAGTGGTCTAGGACTGAAGGCAGGGTCAGGAATGTGAGGGATGAAGGATAAATGAACATCCAGGTGCTGTGGAGCTGCTGTTCTGGGCTGATGAGGTTTCATGGGGCACCCATGGGAGAAGCTCCATGGCAGCACTCAGGGTGCAGGTGCTGTCCCCAGAGACCTGCTCTGTGCCCCAGAGGCCTTGTGCCTCTGCCAGCCCCTTTGGTACCAGCTGTCAGATTGGCCCCAGTGGCTCCTGTGGATGCACACATTATCCTTGAAGTACCCCAGAGGCTGTGTGGGGTGGTTGGGATGCCCAGGGCAGTGTCCCAGCACCCCTGTTTGGACATTGGCCAGGCATCTCCAGCAAAATGCCTCCTTGTTCTCCAGCTACCTCCAAACCACCCTCAACTCCAGCTAGTGAAGGGGAAAAGCATGTAGAAGTAGGAATTTACATCGTGTATGGGATAAATGTTTAGAAGAATGTTTGTTGTAGGAAAAAAAAAATTAAAAAATGTTATAAGCAAAAGGGTGTGGTCTGAAGGGTCTCTGATGGTGTCCAGTGGCCAAGAGGTTCTTTCTCAGGAGCCAGCACAGAGAAGGGGTTTTCCAGTGCTGGGGGTAACCAGGAAAGCCCTGGACTTGGTAGCCAGGGGCTCCCAAGGGTTTTGTCACAATCCAGTTGTGAGAAAAGCCCAGCTGGGCCTGAGAGGGCAGCCCTGCCCTTAACCCCAGCCTGGGGAGGGTTTATCAGGCAGTTAATCTCCAGGAAAGCTAAAGGCTTTAAAGAGAGAAGTAAGTAATATATAGGCTTTGCTTTGGCTTTTTGCACAAAGGAATTTCATCTTGTGACAAAAAAATTTGCTTCCAATTATAAGGGAAACATTTCAAGGGCAAAAAATGCAACTTGGAAAGCATAATCCCCCCTTGCACGTGGGTGGGTGCCAAGCTGTCCTATACAAAGGCTTTGTTTTTGTAGTGCTGAGACAAGTCTGGATTTAGAATGGAAAAGTTCTGAAAGGAGACACTCCTCCCCCCCTTTTACCCCTAATTTCCTAGCAGATATGAAAAAATGCTTTCTGCAGTAGAAGCAGTGGTGTTGCATACAGTCTGGGGCAGAGGTCTGTGTGGAACAAGCTGGCAGGGCTGTCAGAGGGAGTCATTCCCAGTTTCTCCAAGAAGCTGATCCAGCCTTTTGGCTGCCCCCTTCCCACGTCCTCACTGTGCTCCCTTGTTGATCAGGGACAGGGGATTGCATGGGCACCTTGCAAAAGGAGGGAGCAGAACTGAGCAGGCAGCTTTATGTCTCATTAACACCCCTTCTCTGGCAATCATACCGGTTCAGTGTCTTATCTTTTACATCTTCAAGCAAAACATTAATACCTGAGGCTGATTATTCTTGAATTCTTCAAGTGTGCTGTAGTCTCCTCCTCCCCCCTAATGGCACCTGGGACTCTCAGAGGGTGTGATGCTGTCACACAAAAAGTCTTTAAGAATCTTTCACTCCAGGCTGACATCCCCACAGGATGCATTTTAGCAGTTTCAGAAGCTCTTCTTTCCCAGGGGGGTTATTAAATGTCTGTCGTGAGTATGGACTGGTATTCGCAGCATTCATTTCAGATTTAAATCGGTTTGAAAGTTCTGTGTTAGGTGGTAAAGAAAATGCAATATTATTTAGAGGCTGTGGTCGTGGGAGCAAAATTGGGAGTGATGTGACAGCTAGGAGCCCTCAAAGAATCAGAGGTGAGGAAAGGGAAAGGATTGTCCCAGCAGTGTCATTCTGCTACTGAGGAAAATGATAAAAATGCCATCCTGTGTGTCATTTCCACCTGGGCAGCGTGCTGGAGAAGTGTAAGGTATGGATCTGTTCTGGCCACACAGCAGGGGAAGGAATAGGGCTGGACAGTCAGGTAGGTCACCTCTGTCTTTCATGCCCAACATAAAACCAGAAAATTCTCTGTGTTTTTTGGTAGCTAGAAGCTATTTCTTTTATTGGAACATAAATATAACCTTATTTTTTTTCTTTATTTTCTACTCTATGTATGCTTATCGTGCTCCTGAGAGTGTTGAATGGGGCTTCCTGTACTTGAAGAGGGAGAGCGACTTTTTAGATGGGCTGGCAGTGATGGGATAATGGGGAATGATTTTTAACTAAAAGAGGAGAGATTTAAATTCAGTGTTAGGGAGAAACTCGTGACTCAGAGCAGGGTGAGGCCCTGGCACAGGGTGCCCAGAGCAGCTGTGACTGCCCCGTCCCTGGCAGTGTCCAAGGCCAGGTTGGATGGGCTTGGAGCAGCCTGGGATGGTGGAAGGTGACCCTTCCCATGGGGGAGATGAGCTTCATGTTCCCTTCCAACCCAAACCATTCTGGAATTCTATGAAGGAAAGTTGGTTTATTAGCTAGAAAGAAACTGGAGTACAAAAAAGATTGTAGAAGGAGGAGGTGGACAAAAAGCTGGAAAACACAGAACCAACGTGCTCTTCTGTAAAAGAGGTATTCATTCAAATTCTCCAGTTTCCTCAGGATATGTCTATATTTCAGTGCCTTGCCATATGTTGAAATGACAGCAAAGTTTACCCTTAATATTTTTCCAGGCACTTCAATGTTAAAATGATAGATAGACTTCACACATGCTCCCAACATGCGGCGTTGGTGCGAACGCGGAGGATAGAGAGGCTGAGCGAGTCTGTGAGGCCTTTTTTTCATCATTGCTCTGTGCTTGAATTCTCATCTTCACCATCAGCTGCATCCCAGCGTGCATCAGTGAACACCAGTGCTGTGGAATCACAGAATCACAGAATCATTTAGGTGTAGGTTGGTTTGTGAGTTTGTTTCTTGGTTTTCCACTCTTTGCCACAGGGATTAGATTTGAACTCAACCCACGGGGGTAAAGAGAGCAGTGCCTTCTGAAACATGGCCACTTTGCTTGGCTTCCCTTTGGAGGCCATCCAGGAGGAGCCTGTTAGGAAGGGTCACCAAGGGAAGAACAAAGCCTGTTGGCTTTCCACGCACGGGGGAATTGATGTGTTAGGGCTGGTACAAGATCAGCCCAGCTGTAACATTTAAATAGCCTGTCTGCAGATCGCTCACACTGTAAGGACCTCAGAGGGGACACATGCCAAGGGGCTTTTCTGCTACAGCTCTGCAGGAAGATCAGAATCAGCCATCCACAGTGCAGCCTGATACCTGCCTTTCCCTCCTCTTTATTACTATTGATCCAAAAGAGAAAATGTTTTAGCAATTCTGGACAGCTAATCAGTGTCATCTGATTCCCATCTCGGCGTGCCGCTGAAGGACAGCGTGTGGGAGCGTGTCTGTGCTCTGCCTGCTGGGGCAGAAATAGAGGCCTTCAGTCTCCCAGGCTGTCAATCCAGCAGCTTTTCCTAAGTGCCACTTCCAGCCTCACACACAGCACTGCTGTTGGGAGGCAGAGTGGAACCAGCTCCAGAGCATCCTTTGGATGAGAATGTTGTCTCCTGGCTCTCTGGAGGCTCCTGGCAGGGCCACTTTTGCACTGGGCAGTGCAACAAACCACCTGCAAATAAATAAAGTGACTCACAAACAGCAGCGATGGGGGAAAAAATGGTGCGATAACATTTGTGAGTGAATAATGTCGCTGGGGCGAATGGGATCCGACAGGAATCTTAGCTCAGCAGAGCTCCTGAACTCTTTACAGCACAGCCAGATGGCCTGGTGCAACAACAGCCTTTCAGAATTAATAACTGCTGCTCTGGAGGGAGCTTCATGCAGGAACCGTTTCGCATTTCGGCAGGAGTATTTTATTTTTTTTCTTGGTGCTTTCTGGCCGCTTTGCTCTGGTTGAGGTGTCAGAAGTGCTCGAAAGGGGGTTTAAAAAAAGGAAAGATTCTTCATCTCCTTTTCCACTTTCTTCTCGTCCTCCACTCCCTCTGTGCTGCCTTCCCTCTGCCTTTGGCTTCGAACGTTGCAGCTTTTAATCTAGAAATTATGGTAACTTGTATGTGCATTTTGAGAGTATATCATTGCTGCAGTTAATTAACAGTTATTAGCGTTAGCGTACTGTGCTGTATTATATGTCACAAATCATCGAGTCTCCCTGTGCAGTTACAGCAATTAAGAACTCCATCACACCTTCTGTATAGTCATTTGGTTCTCTTCCAGGTCTTTTCAAAACTGGAAATTGCTAATCAAATCATTTCTGCTCTGTGCCTCGGTATCGTTTATTCCATTCCTAATGATGTGCGACTTTTTTTTCCTTGGCCGTTAACAGAGGCATCCATGCGTCTAACCCATTTCACACCACCGTCATGCTTTGGAGAGGCGATAATGAACTTGCAGGAGGAAGTGGAGGCTTTGCTGCTTCTCCCCCCTGCTTCTGCTGCTGCTTCTTTTTCCCCCCCTCCCCTTTTTTTTTTTTTTTTTTTAAGCCAATGTCTTTCCTGCTGTTGGGTGATTGAATTTTGAAACTGTAAAATGCATTGACAGACTGACAAACCCAAGTTGCCAGAGCTGGAGCTATCACAGTTTAGCTTCAATTCAGAGCTCAGTGAGATTCCTGCCTGATCAATTTGTCATCCCTCTAAATGGAAACTAATTACTTCCCAGGGAAAGATTGCAGGCAAATATCACCCTTTGCATCAGCAGCCTTCTGCAGTGAGGTGGAAGCAAAGTCCAAAGGGTTTTAACTAACAGAGGAGAGCATGAACCACTTCATCTCTTGCCCCTTTCCATGGCCTGTCAGGGAGAGTTTATTTTATTCATGCTGTCAGTAAAATTGCCTTCACGTTTGCCTGGGTCGTATGTCAAGGGCATATTTCGCTTTCCAGGTCAGCTGCAAGGGAACGAACGTCATGATCCTGACAAGGATGTTTGATGTCATCTGAACACAAAGTCCTTTCTCTTATCCTGAGATTGATGATTCTGTACATGCTGAAGCCCAGGGCATCCTTCTGTGGGTTTCTGTGTTGGCTCTGCTTTGCTTGGAGTCTTCCAGCAGTGTCCAAGGGCACCACAGTGCTGGGTAGGCTTGGGAAAACTTTGTCATGGAGTCCCACTCCTGGACACAAATAGCTGTGGGTGTTATGTGTTGGAGAGGAGCCATCCTGTGAGCTGTTAGGAGCTCTGGAAGTCCAAGGGGTCATTACTGAGCCCTTGGGGACCTGCTGACCACTCAGCAATCCCACCTCCACTTGCCAAATGACCATATCAAGGAAGCCAGACATCACCTGCTTGAGCCAGCTCATCCATTGACTTTTCTTTGCCTTGATATATTCTTCTGTAAAATATATCACAGCATAATGAGACTCTTGTGGCAAGATTTTCTGATGATTATATTGTCTTAACAAAGTACACCTGGAAGGAGTGGGTGCAGAGCAATAGCTGGTACCTGCTGCAAGCAGAAGGAGCTCATTCAGAAAGCAAAAACATCTCTGTGGGGATGTGGGTGCCTCCCCTTTCATCTCCCCTTGCCTTGGCCACCTCTGTTAAGCATTGGCCACCACAGCCTTGGCTCCAAATATTTTCATGACTTTATTAGACAACATGACTGAATTTAAGACTGAATTTCCCAATTTTGTTCTCTTTGTTTTACTTTAGTTGCAGCTATGCAGCTGTAAATATTATAAAAGTAGAGTTTTGTAAGAAAAACCTATTACAGAATAAAGTTTAACTGACATGGTGAGCCTTCCTGTTGGTGAGGGATCCATTTTTTTGGAAGACAGATGTATGGAAAACTTCAAGTGCAAAGCTGACATCCTTGTCTTAAGCAATCTCAGTAGCAGAAAGCAGGTTCAGAAGATCCCCCCTGCTCGTTCTTGTGCTATTCTCTAGAAGCACATTGCTGACTTTTCTCAGAGGCTTTTGGTCTGCTGCAGTAGGGCTGCAGGAAGGAACATATCCACATCTCCACATGATCCAGAGTCACAGGACACACCAGGGACTGAGGAGGGCCAGGAGAGATTCCCAAGTGGGAGATGGCAGCAGCTCCCAAGGAGTTCTGTGTTGAGGCCTGGTGGGGGATGTGAGGTTAGGGAGCAGTGGGATGGGGGATCCCTGCTCAGTGACTTCTTCCTGTGCCTGTTGTACCCACACAAGCTTTGGTGCCCACATGCTGTAGCACTGGGAGCTGCTTGGAACCTCCCTGTGTGTCCCCAGGGCCTGCTGGGGAGCTTCTATGGACATGCAAGTACAACAGAGTCATGGTCAGTGCCAAAGGTCTTAGCTACAGGTTCCTACAGATCATTCCAGTTGCAAGACATTAATTTGCCACTCTGCAGAAAGGTGTTAGCTCCTTCTGAGCAGTGCTGAAATGGGGGTGGAATTTGAGTCAGCCTTGTCTGACAGTTTCCTCCTCAGGTTAATTCTTCGATATGTGAGATGTGAGAGGTCTGGGACTTGCATCCAGAAAGTGATTTGTGTCATATAAACAGCTGCAAGTGAAGAAAAAGAGGCTCTGCAAAATTACAAACTTCAAATGGATGGAGGTTATGGATGCCAGGAACCCTCTGCTGCTTTGGGGATGGGTTTGCTGGCACTGAGCTCATCTGTTGTCATTTTTATTTCAGAAATGTAAAGATGTGGAGAGCTGAAGCCTTGCCTCCTGGTTTCCATTCTTTTCTCCTAATGAATTATCACTGTTGGACAAAACTTGAGGTTTTTGGCTTTTTTGTTGTTGTTGTTTTTTCCCCTGGAAAGGTCCTGTGTGTATCCCCAGTGTAAGACTTGGGGTGGGTGTTGATCTGTATCACACAGTGCTATGCTGATGGGCAGTGACCTCAGCCAGCAGCATGCTGCCACAAAAATGAGTACCAGGATCCACTGGTTTCTGTGAAATGCTGGATGTTTGAATTGTTTATGGGCTCCTGAAAAATTTATGCTTTATCATAAGCTCCCAGTAGCTCTTTGCTTGACTGCCTTGCCTGACTCCTGCTGCTCTTCAGGCTGTGCCTCAGGTGGGTTTTCTGTCCCAAAGCAGAGGGCAGTCACACCAGGGGGGAGCCTGGGGGCAGGAGATGCTCACTCAGAGGAACCTGTCCCACATGGCCATGCCTCAAGCTGGCAGCTCCTACCTGAAGTCACACATTCTCATGGTGTTTCTCTTGACACCATGAGGGAATATGTCAAGTGAACAGCCAGGCCAGGTTCCCCCTCTCCCTGCACATGTGCCATGCCTGGTGCCAGCTCCAGACAAAAGAGACCAGGGGTAGTTTTCTCAAATCTTCTCCACGTTGGCCAAGTCATTTTCTAAAATGTGTATCTCCTTCCCAAACGCTTCCTGGGTTTTGCTAGCCCAGCACAACCCATGCTGAGATAATTTTGGAAGGCCAAACCTGTAATTATCATAAACCCAATCCTCAGGAACAGTTGGGCTGGCATCTGCTTTTCCTCTGAAGCATCTCCATTTAGGAGCTAGGGAAGTACCTGAGTACTCTTGCTGCAGATGGACAATCCCTTGCAAATCTTTGTTTTAAAAATGAGGTACTGAGAAAATCAACAACAGAAGCCTCTTAAGCCTTAATTTAAGCCTAAGGTGTAAATTGAAAATAAGTTATTAAGACAATGCTGCCTTTATAAATGTTTGTGTTTAGTTTGACTGACTTTGGTCTAGCTCAGGTCAAGTGGGAGCAAACTTCTGCTGAAAGGGAATCAGCTGCTCTTTAGAAAAAAGAACTGTGTCCCTACAGCTTTTCCTGACACTTTAAATCCCTTGAAGTCCTTTAAATCCCTGCAGAGAGACCTGGGTAAATTAGAGAGATGGGCAATCACCAACTGTGCAAACCTTAACAATGGCAAGTGCTGAATTCTGCACCTGGGGTGGGGCATCCCTGGCTGTGTGTATGGACTGGGGGAGCAGAGGCTGGAGAGGAGCTGCAGGAAGGGACCTGGGGGTCCTGCTTGATGGCCAGAGGGATCAGAGCCAGCAGTGCCCTGGGGCCAGCAGGGCCATCCCTGTCCTGGGGCTCCAGGCCCAGCAGCACCAGCCAGGCCATCAGGGGATTGTCCTGCTCTGCTCTGGGCTGGGGCAGCCTCACCTCCAGAGCTGGGGCAGGTTGGGCAGCACAGTGTGAAAAGGACATTGAACCATCAGGGAGCACCCAGGAGGATGGGGAAGGGTCTGGAAGGGAAGCTGTGTGAGGAGCAGCTGAGGGCACTGGAATGTTCAGCTGCAGGAGACTGAGGGGAGACTCATCACAGTTCCATTGTCCCCAAGAGGGGCAGAGGAGGGGCAGACACTGATCTCTGCTCTGGGGGACAGGGACAGGACTCAGGGAACAGCTGGAGCTGGGCCAGGGCAGGCTCAGGTTGGATTTCAGGAAAGGTTCTTCCCCAGAGGGTGCTGGCACTGCCCAGGGAATGGGCACAGGCCCTGAGGCTGCCAGAGCTCCAGGAGCTCCAGGGATGCCCAGGCTGGGATTGTTGGGTGTCTGTGCAGGGCCAGGGGCAGGACTGGGTGATCCTTGGGGGTCCCTTCCCACTCAGGATATTCTGTGAAATACAGCAGTTAACTGTAAACTAAGTAATGTCACACAGCCACACCTGCTCCACAAGTCTCAGTTCCAGTGAGCTGCCTGTTGCCATCTCCTGAGCAGAACGGCCACTCCAGGCTGGCTGGGCTTGCTTTTACCAGCCTGAGCCACCTCCAGCAGTTCAGTTGCTGAAACTGAATGGTGCTTCAAAGAGGAGCCTGTTAATGAGCTGAGCAGCTTATGGTGTGTTCCTTGTAGCTCAGATATTTCTGCAGACACACAGGGATTTGGGACACCCAGTGTGACCTGACTGAAATGCAGGCTTGCTCTGAAAGCCCAGATGTAGCACAGCTGGATTGCTACAGCTGTACCTTTAGAGATGTGCACAATGAGCATTATTGCAACTCTGTGTGGGGTTGGGTTTTTCCTCCTATTTCATGAAATCTTTTATAAAAAACAAGTATTGTATCCTCACTCCTAAATCTACTTGGATTGGGTTTTAGAATCAGAGGATGGTTTGGGTCAGAAGGGACTGTAAAGATCAGCCATTTCCACCCCTGCCATGGCAGGGACACCCTCCATTACCCCAGGCTGCTCCAGCTCCCATGTCCAGCCTGGCCTTGGGCACTGCCAGGGATCCAGGGGCAGCCACAGCTGCTCTGGGCACCCTGTGCCAGGGCCTGCCCACTCTCACAGCCAAGAATTAGTCACATGGTTTGACCTATGAGCTTTAAAGTCCCTTCCAACCCAAGCTATTCTATGATTCTGTGCTTTAACATCCCCAAAGAGTGGAGAGGTTTCTATTTCAGGTTTTGTATACAGCCCAAAACAGAAGGTAATTGCAGAAAGTTGAGATGTGACCAAGGTTTGATGGCCATTGATAAGAGCACTGCACTGCCATTATTGGTCATTTATGTGCAGATATCATTCAGGTATCATTACTAAACACACCAAAAGGATTGATCAGTGTCCAAAAAACACTTGCCAAGTTATCAGACAAAAAGAGGCAGCAGGAGGAAGGGAAGGGTGAACTGCTTTCTCCATTTCCACATGGTGGTGGGGGGTTGTGTGTTGGGTGGATTTACAAACCCCAGCAGAAATCCCTCACTGTGTGCTGGGGATTTAACCTCAGAAGATCATTCTTCTTGGCTGTGTGCACTGCAGTGAAGAAATGTCCAGTGTGGCATTGCTCACACTCCTGGGAGCTCCTGGTCAAAAGGAGGGGAGAGCATCTGTGGGCTCCAGTGGCCTTTGAAATGCTCCACTTGCAGGCTGCTCCTGCCATGGCACTGGGCTCCAGCCTGTGTTGTCATGCACCTGGCTGCCTTCAAGGAAGGTCTTGAGGTTTTTTTTCTTTCTTTCCCAAAAGATGAAGAAAACATCTGGTAATTTGAGAATTGGTCTTTGTGAGAGAGAGGAGCAGCTCCCCTGCTCACTGCGGTGTCAGTGTTCTCTGTTTAGATACCATTAACTCATCCTTTGAAGGCAGTAGATGAAGTTGCCAACAACAATTAAAAAACAATTTTTTGAAAGTCTTGGGTTTCCCGGGCCCTTCTCAGATCAGGAAATGAGATTAAAATCAGTTGCTGAAAAGCCACTGTGTTTATTTGAATACAGCCGAGCATGGCAGCTCGGCCGCCTCATTAAAGGAGGCATTATGAGCAGCCTGGTGTTGTGTTCCCGGTTTGATAAAGAGCATTGTCTGACAGCAAGCTTGGTGCAGCTCCCACTCCATGCTCTGGCACATATTTTCTGCCTCAGTGGTTCCTCTCAGTAGGATAGCCAGCCTCTGCCTTTCTGTTTGACGTTTTTGCTAATAATTACTTGAAAAATCATCCACTTCTATTTAAAAATTGCTACATGAAGTACTAGTCCGTCTTTGCATCATGACAGCAAGAGGCCAGTGAAGTAAGGGGTGTTCAGCCACATGAAGCTAACTTCATAAAGCATTGCCCAGGGTGCACTGCAGGATGACTGGAAATAATTAGCCTCTGGAGGTTGGAAACCTATGCCGTAAATCCCAGAGCTTGGAGTGAGGAGAGTTTTTTATCACTGTCCTTGACAGAAGAATTGTAACATCACGGCTTTCTCTGTCTTTGACATAATAAACTCACAGTGGTGCTTTGCAGAATCCCGTGCTCACAGCCCCGTTTGCCTCTCCCCTGTCCCAGCCTTGTCCCATGGGTTGCAGCTGGGCTGTAGGAAGTTTCCTTTGGGCCTTAAACCATCACACAGACACGTAATAGCTTCCAGGCGTCTGGCTCCCAGCGAGAATCAGCCCTCTCAGAATGAGACACATTTCCACTGATGCAATCGCTGCGACCTCAGAGAACAGCAGGATCTGAAGGTGAATGAGCTGCTCCGAGCCGTCCCCGCCGGCGCCACGTGTGCTCAGGGATCCCTGCCCCGAGGTTTGCTCTCCAGCAGGGACACAGAGCATCCCTGCCCCGGACACAGAGCATCCCTGCCCCGGGGTTTGCTCTCCAGCAGGGACACAGAGCATCCCTGCCCCGGACACAGAGCATCCCTGCCCCGGGGTTTGCTCTCCAGCACAGACACAGAGCATCCCTGCCCCGGACACAGAGCATCCCTGCCCCGGGGTTTGCTCTCCAGCAGGGACACAGAGCATCCCTGCCCCGGACACAGAGCATCCCTGCCCCGGACACAGAGCATCCCTGCCCTGGACACAGAGCATCCCTGCCCCGGACACAGAGCATCCCTGCTCCGGGGTTTGCTCTCCAGCAGGGACACAGAGCATCCCTGCCCCGGGGTTTGCTCTCCAGCACAGACAGAGATCATCCCTGCCCCGGACACAGAGCATCCCTGCCCCGGCACACAGAGCATCCCTGCCCCGGACACAGAGCATCCCTGCCCAGCACACAGAGCATCCCTGCCCCGGGGTTTGCTCTCCAGCACAGACACAGAGCATCCCTGCCACGGGGTTTGCTCTCCAGCACAGACACA
Source organism: Molothrus ater (assembly GCF_012460135.2). Lineage (NCBI taxonomy): Eukaryota > Metazoa > Chordata > Aves > Passeriformes > Icteridae > Molothrus > Molothrus ater. The sequence goes on along the minus strand of NC_050498.2, from coordinate 1,537,238 downwards.
GAGCATCTCTGCTCCGGGGTTTGCTCTCCAGCACAGACACAGAGCATCCCTGCCACGGGGTTTGCTCTCCAGCAGGGACACAGAGCATCCCTGCCCCAGACACAGAGCATCCCTGCCCCAGACACAGAGCATCCCTGCCCCGGGGTTTGCTCTCTAGCACGGACACAGAGCATCCCTGCCCCAGACACAGAGCATCCCTGCCCCGGACACAGAGCATCCCTGCCCCGGACACAGAGCATCCCTGCCCCGGGGTTTGCTCTCTAGCACGGACACAGAGCATCCCTGCCCCGGGGCTCACTCTCCAGCACGGACACAGAGCATTCCCAGCACCACTCTGGGAGCTGGGAGCACCCTGGGCTTGGAGGCAGAAATTCAGAGTGGAAACGCCTGCCCGGATCCTCGGGTAAATTGTTGTGTATATCAGGAGTGTCTTGTAAATGATAATGAACAGATGCCTTGTACGTATTACACAATAAGCCACTTGAAGTTGTCACCAGTTGTTTATAGATGTTATTAATATTAATAATTTACCACTCATTTCCATATGAAACCACATTAGGCTTGTCTACACTGCATCCAGTTACCTGCAGAAGCTGTGAAGCCGTGGCAGTGTGCCCGAGCTAACGTGTCCTGCTGAGAAAATGCTGCCTTTGTTCAGGGCTGTGGGGAAGGACAGGGCTTTGGGGAAGGACAGGGCTGTGAGGAAGGAGCAGGGATGGGGGGAAGGACAGGGATGTGGGGAAGGACAGGGCTGTGAGGAAGGACAGGGATGTGAGGAAGGACAGGGATGTGAGGAAGGACAGGGATGTGTGAAGGACAGGGATGTGTGAAGGACAGGGATGTGGGGAAGGACAGGGATGTGGGGAAGGACAGGGATGTGAGGAAGGACAGGGATGAGGGGAAGGACAGGGATGAGGGGAAGGACAGGGATGGGGGGAAGGACAGGGATGTGAGGAAGGAGCAGGGATGTGAGGAAGGACAGGGATGTGAGGAAGGACAGGGATGTGTGAAGGACAGGGATGTGTGAAGGACAGGGATGTGTGGAAGGACAGGGATGTGGGGAAGGACAGGGATGTGGGGAAGGACAGGGATGTGGGGAAGGACAGGGATGTGAGGAAGGACAGGGATGTGGGGAAGGACAGGGATGTGGGGAAGGACAGGGATGTGGGGAAGGACAGGGATGTGAGGAAGGACAGGGATGTGGGGAAGGACAGGGATGGGGGGAAGGACAGGGATGTGAGGAAGGACAGGGATGGGGGGAAGGACAGGGATGTGAGGAAGGACAGGGATGTGGGGAAGGACAGGGATGTGAGGAAGGACAGGGATGGGGGGAAGGACAGGGATGTGAGGAAGGACAGGGCTGCTGCTGATGGCCTCTGTCCCCACACACAGCCCAGGGAGCTGCAGGAATTATTCAGGCCCCTGCTCCAGGGACTGTTTTAAGGGCTTTGCAGAGATGAAGGCTTGCTTGTCAAGGGGAGGTTGTTGGGTGGTGAAGGTGCTCTTTGGATCTGGGAGAGGAGGGTCAAGGCCCTGGGATCTGTCCTTTGCAGAAGACTTTAGAGGCACCAGGTCTGTCTTCTTAGGGAATGGGAAGAAAAGATGAATCATAACAATTTGCCCAAAGTTTAATCTCCTCTATTTTAGGCAAAGTTGAAATCTAGGCGTTCTGCACACAAGAAAAAGCAAGATTTAGGTGAAAAGTGAGATTTTCTACAGCTTTCAGCACCGACCTGCATCTTCCCCCAAGGAATTTAAGGGGAATGGGCCAGATAATATCTATAGGAGGCCAAATGTTTGTAAAATGAAGTTGAATGTTCCTTTCACTCTGTGTGCAAAGAGGGATCCCCAGTGAAGAGGTGACCCTGCAGGACTGGGAGTCACAGCACTGACCTCTGGTTCCAGGTGTCCTGCCAGGGTGTCTGTGTGGCACAGGAGGATCTGGAGTAGCCTCAAGCCTGAAAGGGAGGATCTCAAACCTTCAGGATTTGGGGGTGCTGAAGTCCCATCTTCGATCACTGCCTTTGAATCCAGTATTGTGTAGTTTAATATGCTCTGTTGAGGCTGGGTACAATTATCAGTATTTATTCCAAGAAGCCTGGGGAGATTTTTTTTTGTCAAAAGACAAAGCAACAGAAGTTCCACAGTATGCAAAATACAGACCTTTGTATTGCAAGTGAAATATTTAGATAGGAATCATTACTGAGTCCTTTTACAGCAACCTTGCCAGAGAAAGAGAGAGAGAGAGAGAGAGGGCTGGGAAAGAAAACACAAAGGAGGTAATTATATCTGATTAGCCAGGCAGCTGAAGACCTGATGGGGATTGTGAAGCCTTTCCAGGCATCGTGACTTTCCATGTGAGTGACATTCCTCAGCGGGAAGCAGCCACCAGCCAGGAGCTGCTCCTGAATATTCCCCTTAGGACCTGCCTTTCCTTGGTGACCTTGCAGTTCCCTTTGCTGGGGCTGTGTGTCCCAAACTGGGGCCCTTGGCTCCGGGGTGGCGCTGACAGCCCCGCGGGGGCCGGGCCCTGCCCGGGTGCGCGGTGGCCGTGCAGTGGGGGCAGATATTTCACAGCTGTCCTCTGTCACTCCGTGTCTTTTCAAGGCTGACCCTGCTGCAGTGACCTGGACAATGCCTGCCGTGTATTCTGTGAATTACTGGAGCTGTATTTTCTGGATGCAGTGCCCAGTGGAACATTGTGCCTCTCATTTCTGCCAGAGCAATGCCGGCATTTTGGGGGAATCACTTATAATTTAAAGCTCTGTGCCAGAGAGAAGACTCTATCCCTTTATTTTATAGGATTTTTGAGATATAACCAAAAGCGCTGAGCAGCCTTAGGAACCCTGGTTCTGTCACTGGAGGAGTCTTGTCCATATCTTGTTGGCTGTAGCTTTTGTTTTCTTGTTTCATTTCCTTGAGGGTTCTGGTATCCACAGGTACCTTTCTTTTGCTCCTCCTTAAGGTTGCATTCAGGTGTGAGGGTTCTTTTGCCTTCCTTAGAGCATCACCACACCAGCAGCTGGGACACCAAGCTGCAGTTTGGTCTTCCTCAGACCTCTGGGATAGTTCCTTAACTGGAAGAGGGACAAGTCCTCACTGCTTTGTCAAGGCTGGGCCAGCAAAGATGTTCTCCACAGTAATTTGCATATTCACTTTTTTAGTGGTGTGCTCCTTCTTCAAAAGCAGCTTCTCATGTCACTAATAAAGCCATCTTAGATTTGAGCAAAGAGGATTCCAGCTGAATCCTGTAGGAAATCAGCTCTTTCAGGAGAGAAAAATCAGAGAATTGTCCTTGCTGAGTACTTAGACCTGGAAAAGGGAACATGAACTTGATGTTGATGAAAGTGAGATTACATTCTAGCTGCTCTTTACTTACTTTCATTTCTAATATCAGTGGATATCATAGATTTAAACTTTCACATTTCACAGTTGCAGGTAGGATCTAGTTTAGAGCATAGCATACAATATGTGAGCTGTAAGAAATAGGGCTCCAGCTTCCTGCAGCTGGAGGAATTGGCTATACCAACTTAATCTGAGTCCACCTCCCACAGAGAGGATGTAGGAATGAAATGAAAAGTATATGTAAAGTTTTGTGTATTTATTACTTTTTAAAAACACTTTTCATGGGTAAAATCTGTCTTTAATGATGCATTCAAACTGTGGTGCTGAGAAGTATTGCATAGCTAATGCATTGGTTTGTTTTTGTTTATTCTGCAGAAATGATGGAATTTCATTTTTTAGCAAAATTACCAGGGCTCCTTTATTATTCACAGGGCTTTAAACCCATGACAGGGGAATGCTAAGTCCTCAAGGATTTTAATACCAGCTTCTCTGCGAATCTAAACTGGTTTTCCAGCCCACGACTTGCTGGGCCACAGGGGTTTTTCCTGGAGTGTAATACGCATTTAAAGCTTCTTATGGATGGCTACGTCTACAAATAAGCTCAGAAAGGAGAAGAGGGAATGCATTGTGTTATCTGGGGCTGAGCAGGGAGAGATTATCATAGGAGAGAGCTGAACAAGAGGTGTGAGAGCTGAGCAGGGAGGGTGCTGACTCCAGGTACCACAGACATGGCAGTTTCTGCAGGATCACTCCAGCCTTCACTCATCATTAGGAGTGAGGAAACTTCTGCCCCCCTGGCTGGCTTTTTATGAATTGCAAAGAAGGAAAATGTCAGGTAGTAAAAACTGTGTGTATTTAATTCCTGAGTAGCGTTGGGGTTTATTTTGTTTGCCCTTTCATTTCTCCTCTGAATGCTTTTAGGAAATAAATGCAGTGCATTAGGCTGGATTCAGCTGGGCAATGAATGTCTCAGTGTGTGTAATGTACAGCTCTGAGACAGAGATGTTGTTTTAGACACCCAGCATCCAAGTTCATAGCAAAGGCTCTCAGGCAATGCAATAATATAAAAAAGCAACACTGGAATTTCTCAATTATACATTTTTAAGGAAACTTACAGACTTCCAGTTTATGTGCAAGACTGGCATGAGGGGAGTTTGGGTTTCCACCTCCTTTCCAAGCTCATATGCCATGTAACTTTCCTGAGCTCACCTGATTTCCACATTGGGTCTAAAATTAAGGAAATCAAAACCTGTCATTACATGATTTGAGTTCCCTCATTAGTCACTAAGACAAGCTGATGGATGACAAGTGTCCAGCAGTGCCAGCAGGCCCCACATCATGGCCATGCACAGCCCCACGTGCTGGAGTGCCTTGGAGTGCTGCTGGAGTTTCTTGTGTACAATATTTATACTTTATTTAAAACTAGGCCAGTAGGAATGATTTAGTGGAATCCACAGCTTTTGGAAGCTGCTGCCATGCTGGAGTACGTGCTTGAAACTTTCTAAAAATATTTGCACATGCATATATTGAAATAAGGACGGATTTGTGACCTAGTAGAGCTGAAGTGGTGTGTGCCATTGCCAGGCAGGGCTCCCATGGCTTCTCCAGCCTTTCTGGGGCTCTTCCAGCCCCCCTGGACCACAGTGGAGGGAAGGGAATACCTCAAGGGTGTGATAGGATGTGGGACAGCAGCCAGCTCCAGTCCTGGAGCTCCCCTGACACTTTGTGAAGCCAAATTCCCAACATTTCCATGGTGTCCATGCTGGGCCATGGCTGTGCAGTGTGCAGGGGTGGATGGCACAGGGTGTGTGTGTGTGTGTGTGTGTGACAGGAGCTGCTGTGGCACAGGGAAGCTCTTGGACAAGAGCAGCTGTGCTGTCCAGTGTTTCAAACCTGTCTCTAGACCCTCATCACTGCATAATGTGGCCAGTTAAACAGTAGGCAATGTGGCACAAATACTTTATATTTCATATTAAGTCTTTTAAATTCACGCCTATTTTTAAATTCTTTTCTTTTAAAGGGTCACCATTGTCTAGTGTGCTGCAGGGATGAATGACAGGAACAGTTAACTCAATAGGCTTGGATATTTAAGGCACCTGGGAGGTGGGTGTGAGGCAAGGCAATGTGACACTGATGTATTCCCTGAAATCTGGCTTAGGGAGAGGAACCTGGCTTCGAGGACAAATCCCACACTTGGAATGTTTCTTTCCCCTCTGTGGCTGACTCTGGTGAGCTGCAAGGCCTCATCAGCCCTGCCAACGAGCCCAGGAACAGAGGCATTGGGCTGCTGCAGCTTTGGGGGACACAGGGCTGACCTCAGCATGTCCTGGCCATGTGGGATGGGGACCCTGGCTCTGCCAAGGCATTTGTAATTGTCTGACACCAGCAGTGTGGAAGAAATGGGGTGAATGATTACTGATGAGAAAGATTTCATTTCACCTGAGCTTCAGACAGGTGAGGAGTTGGGCTCTGTTGTCATTGGTGACACATTTGAGGAGGCTGATTGTGCCTGGTGTGTCCAAAACCTGAGTTACTGTTCTGTGAGTGACTCTGGCCTGACCATACCAGATCCTTGGATGTGCTGAGCTTTCTTCACTTCCCTGACTCCAAGAGCACAGTGTGGGACTTGGGTACTCTCCAGGGAGGTCCAAGCAGCAATTTAGGGCTGCTGTATCTGTAGCCTGGTCAAAAGCAAGATGTGTTCAAAAGCCCAGGAGTAATGCCAGTATTGTGGTGCTTTAGCCCTAGGCAGGTGCACAAAGAATGAGAAGTTTCTTGCTGAGTGTTTATTCCCCCAAGCAGGATTTTGCAGATGTGGGTAAACTGAATCCCTTCTTTCATCTGCGTAAAAGACCTATAAAAGAGCTGTCTGCTGTTTTACAGAATTGCAGTGTAATTCCAAATCTGCTGCAGACATGCTGCATCCTCTCAGAAGAGTTTTATCTGGTGGTTTAATGCTGGTTTTTACCCAAGTGTGATTTATCTATAGAATCAGAGTCACAGGATGGTTTGGGTTGGAAGGATCTGCAAAGCTCATCCCATTCCACCCCCTCCATGGCAGGGACACCTCCCACTGTCCCAGGCTGCTCCCAGCCTGTCCAGCCTGGCCTTGGGCACTGCCAGGGATCCAGGGGCAGCCCCAGCTGCTCTGGGCACCCTGTGCCAGGGCCTGCCCACCCTCACAGGGAACAATTCCTAATTCCCAATATCCCATCCAGCCCTGCCCTCTGGCACTGGGAGCCATTCCCTGTGTCCTGTCCCTCCATCCCTTGTCCCCAGTCCCTCTCCAGCTCTCCTGGAGCCCCTTCAGGCCCTGCAAGGGCTCTGAGCTCTCCCTGGAGCCTTATCCTCTCCAGGTGAGCACCCCCAGCTCTCCAGCCTGGCTCCAGAGCAGAGAGGCTCCAGCCCTGGAGAATCTCCATGGCCTTCTCTGACACCTATTTGACACATACCCAGATTTATAATGGCATTCACATACACACACAGATGAATATCAACAAGACCTAAAGGCACAGAGCAAATCCAACCCCAGCTCAGCCTGCTGGAAATTGTTGAACTTTTATAGAAAATCAGTCACAGCTCTGCAATTTCATGCTTTATCATTTTTGTTACATGTATGAGGGAAATTATAAACCTTGTAATTTCTCTCTTACTATATAAAAAGCTTTAGATAACATCAAGATATGGAAGTAATACAAAGTAAGATGCCTCGATACATTAATGAACAAGATCTAAAATAGACACTGTTCACCTCAATGACATGGAGAGGAAAAGAGAAGAATTCAGCTCTGAATGGGAGGATTAAAAAACCTGAGTGAGGGGAGAAAAAATAGTACAAGGAAGAGGCTTGGAAATGTAAGGCAAAGCAAAATCTGCTTCAAATATAAGACTTTGTTCCAGTCTTATTATAAAAAATGCAACAATTGGTAGGTGGTTTGTGGCAATGAGGTTCCTGCCTTCAGACACCTGCAGAGCTGTGTGCCAGGGCTGAGGTCTGGCCCCATCTGTGTGTCCCTGTCCCCACTGCCACCACCACCAGCTCCAGAGTGTCCCACCAGCCAAACCCCAGCCCTCTTCTTGTATCCGTCTCATCCAAAAAAAAAAAGGGTTTATTTTTCCAACCCTCCTATTGGAGATCTAAGCCTCATACAGGAATATTTACATGTGTGGAATATGTGCCTGGAGCAGTTCTGTGCTGTTCTGTCCTTCTGGAGCCATGCTCATGGTGATGCTCCAGAGGCTTTGGCTGCTGCAGGGTGGGATGTGCCTTCCCTGGCTGTGTGTTCTGATCTGTCCCTCCCTTCAAAAAATGTGAGTCCAGTATTTGAAGACCAGGCTTTTAAAACTGGCATCTAATTCAGTTTTATCTGCCTAAATTAAACCACCAGATCAAAGCCATTGAGCAAATAAGGACATATATTTGATTCTTTAAGGTATGGAATATCTGTTATCAATCTCTAAAGTAAGTGGTGTTTTGGTCTTTTTCAGTGTTAATGATCCTGTGGTTCTGTGTTTTGCCTGCTTTATGTGCAAGACTTTCTGTGCTTAAATTCAGTGTGTGAGTTTCTAGCACAAGGCCTGTAAATTAATTTCAACTGCAGTTTTTTCAAAAGTAATGCCTAAACTTTACCTAAAGTAATTCATTAGCTCAAACTCTACCTTTCACTGGCTAAGTTTCCCTTTCCAGTCACATTTTAAAGATGTATTATTTAATCTCAAAATAATTGACCGTGTTTGTATTTCTGCTTCTTTCTGACTACTGTTCCCTCTAATGGGCTAAGCAAAGAGATGCTTCTTCCCAGAACACCAAATTATTGGAGTGGGCAGCATAAACTGTGTGTTAGCACATGTGGGAAGCTAGGATGAAGGAGAAGGAAAAATATTTTCAAATACCTGCAGCCTACAGGAAAGCTGGAGAGGGACTTTTTGCAGTGATAGGACAAAGTAGAACGGCTTTAAACTGAAGAAGGAGAGGTTTGAATGGGATATCAGGAAGAAATTGCTCCATGTGAGGGTGGGCAGGCCCTGGCACAGGGTGCCCAGAGCAGCTGGGGCTGCCCCTGCATCCCTGGCAGTGCCAAGGCCAGGTTATATGGCACTTGGAGCAGCCTGGGACAGTGGGAGGTGTCCCTGCCATGGCAGGGGTGGCACTGGATGGGCTTTGAGTTCCCTTCCAGCCTTCCAAAACCTTAGGGATGGTGGAAATGCAGGGGAAGAGAAAAATTAAGAAAGTTTTTAATTAATTAGCTTTAGCCCTGTGGGTCTAAGCTGGTAGCAAAGCTGAGGGTACATCCCTGGGATGTACCAAATCCTCAGGTGCCCACTTCTCCTCCTCTGCAGAGCTGGGAGCTGTACACGCAGCAAAGCCTGTTCTGTGAAGGCTCCACTGCCAAAAATAAACCTCATTGGGATTCCTGAGATGGCTGCTGTCAAGGAAAGTCAAATTTGGAGCTTTAAGCATGTGAACAGTGTCATTTTAAAAGTCTGTTCAGCAAGGAGATAAACAGGGATTAGCCTCACAAGCTGCTCTAAGTCCCCACATGCAGGGAGGGGCAGAGCTGGGGCAGGTGGGGCTGGGCTGTGCCCACTTGGCCAAATCCCAGAGGAGCTCCTGGGGCAGCAGGGGAGGACACAGTCCCAGGCAGGGCCCCCTGGCAGCGTGCAGGGCTCTGGCTGTCCTGGTGGCCCTGAGCATGGACCCTCCCCAGAGTGCTCCTGAGCCATTTCCCCAGTCTGGCTGTGCTGAGGTTTCTGGGGGCAGAGTGGGAAGGAGAAGCTGAGTGGGGCTGCTGGGATGAGCATCTTCAGCCCAGGGGCTGTGCCATAGCCATGGTACTGATTGGTGCACCCTGAGAGCTAGGAACTACCTGGGGACTGTTACACCAGCAAAACCAAACCAGCCAACCCAGAAAACCATCATGTCATTTATCTTTGCCAGAACAACCTTACTCTTTACAATTCTGTCACCTGAAAAACTCCCTCTCTTCATAGCTACTTTGTCTTACTGACTATGCAGGTTCCTCTGTATGGTAATTCCTTCCATCGTGTTTTCCTCCAAATTTGCTTTGTGGGTGCAAACCCTAAGATTTTGGTGTAGTTCTTGGATAAATTGTTGGAACCTGGAAGAGCTCTCTGAAAATGCTTTGACAGACATACTAAATCAGCAGCAGCCTCTTGCCACTGCAAAGAATTGCCAGGTACATCCTGAAAGCAGTTCCTTCCTCTTGTACAGTTCCAACAACATCATTAAGAAAAAAATCTTGTCCTTTGTACTTCCTCCCCCTTCATACATGCACATATCTTGTAGTAAATTCATTTTTCAGTCTTGACTTTGTGCAAACACAATGTTGTGCTGCAAGCATTAAAAGGCAATTTAGTACTCAAAGGATTAAAAGCTCATGTTAAATTGAAGACTACACTTGGCATAAACATTAAAAATTGACAGAACACCCTACACATTAACTGCACCAGGGCTCCATAATTAGCATTTAAAAGTAAAACATCATTTCCTTACTGTTTCCTACTTACTCATTTATAATGCATTTATTATAATTCAGATGTGAATATGAGGCTTTCCACTATTGTCAGTTAGTAAATAAATAAAAAACCCCTGCTCCTGTTGGAAACAGGGGCCTGCACACAAGGACTGGGGGATGAATGGTTTGTTAATCCAAATCTCAAACGCCTGATGAATCAGCAGTGACTAACTAACCTCATTCCAGGCCTAATTCTCTTCCTGAGCATCCATGGAGAAAGCTCGGGCTCAGCAGCACCAGCTTCCATTGGCACCAGCACAGGGAACATGGGATAAACTCTACTTCTTGGGATTTGGATGTATTGTGTTGGATCTAGTGCTGTGCAATGTGGGAAAATAGATATATGGTTCATCCTGTAATGTGGAAAATTCAGTGCAGATCGAAATTTGAATGCAAAAGGAAAAGAATGAGGAAGCCAATCTCATTAGGGAAGCGGAAAAGAGGGACTATCAGACATTAAAGGGATATAGCACTTTGGTGACTTGTGTTATTTTGGGATGAGATGGTGTTTGGTTCATCCACACTAGTCCAGACCTTTTTTGGCCTTTTGGGTTTTTTGGAAGGTGAGGTGGCCAAGTGCTGGGTTCCAGTGTACTTCTGTGCTTGATTTAAATCATGCCCCATCTCTGGCTGACCTGGCACTGCCTGTGGAACACCTGGCCTGAGGCTTTCTTCTCATCCCACATCCCCTGAAACCACTTTCCTGTACTTCCAACAAATCTATCTGGCTTCAGCCAAACCTTCTCTTCCATAGCTCTAGACTCACTGGAAGAATCCCAGTGAGGCTGTTTAAATCAGCCTGGGCACTGTTTGGTCAAGATCCCAATTTGCCAGAGAAAGTCTCCACCTGCAGACCTGGCTCAGTGGGCAGAGGTTCTCCCTCTCCAGCCCAAGGGAGATCTCTGCTCTGCTGTTCACAGCAGCCACCCTCAGCTAGGTTTGGCTTTCCCTGGTGCTGCAGATCAGGGGTCAAACCCTGCCCCAAATCTTGGGTTTGCAGATGCGCCACGTTCAAAGCCGTGAGGAGGGGGCCGGCCACACCACTTCTGTGAAAACCCACCCCTGCCAGCTCACCTCCAGAAACGTGGCAACATGCAAATGATCTGCAGAAGGCTCAGCATTGCCTCTGCACGGCCTGCTGACATGATGAATCTCTTTTTGTTCCTGCTCTGAAGCCTCACATCATCTCCACGTCCTCCGGGGTCGCTACTGTGTGCAAGACAAGACCACGTTTTGTTCAGGCCCTGTGAAATGCAATTAGAAGCCCCTCCAGAGCCAGCAGGAGCTGAAGTTAAAAGGAGAGAGAGGGGAAGAAAGGGACCTCCCCGCTGGCCAGCAGTGTGCTGGCTTTGAAGTCCTGGGCCATCTTTTGTGTCCCCGCTCCGAGGGCCTTTAATCAGGACCTTTGCCTTGTCATTCGGGGGGGACAAACCCCACACAGTTGGTGGGGCTGTCCCTGTGTGTGCCAGGAAGAAAAGTCTTTGTCAGAAATTTCCACTGACCCAAGCACTTTGTTTCTTTGTCTCTCCCAGACGACGTTTGAACTAAAAAGAAGACCAAAACTCTTGTCTGTGCTAACAGTATTTTAATGGGGAGCCCCGGTGACTTCTCGGAGCCTCCCTGCTAGGCCCAAGGCGGAGAGCAGGCCTTTGGTCTGAAGGCCTCTTAAAATAAAACCAGCTCAGGCAGCTTTTTATAACCTTCTTCTCTGGCTATGTCCTGGGTGATACAAAGAGGCTCACACCATAATATTGCAACGTGCTGCTAAGGAAAAATACTTCATTCTCATATTATGTAATGTTGTATAGACAGAACCTGGAATGGTGAACACCTTATTTTTTGTTGTTCGCACAGCAGCGAGTGACAGATCAGCTAAAACCCCCCAAATAAATGGCCATAACCCCAAGCATGAGGCTCATTCTATCAATGTGACAGAGCTGGAGGCACTAAGGTGGCCAGCCCGTGTCCCAGCCCCAGTGATGGACGGCACAGCCCCAGGGCAGCTGAGCTGCTGCAGCTGAGACAACACAGGGCTGAGTAGGAATGATCTATTCTCTGTTTGCTGTAGCACTTTACAGATGAACTAAACGCTCCACTGAAATGCTGAGAATGATACTAAAATTCAGGTTGCCAGTGTTTTACTCATGAAGAATCTATTTGAGCTACTTTTTAAGAGATTTTTATGTATCTGTTGCAGTCTCACTTTTCTATTGAAATATGGACACCCGGACTCGTAACTATGACTTTTATTCCTCAGGAAGAGGCATAAAATAGTACTCAGTGCTTTTTAAATGATATAAAATATTTCTAAAATAACTCTTCCTTCCCAGTTAAACATTATCTCCTTACCTATTTTCCCATTCGCTTTTTGATATGCTGCAGCTTTTTTTCTACCTTAAATCAGTTCCACTTTAGAAAAAGTAAACTCCTGAAAAAGGAGGGGGAAATAAGAAAGTTTTATAGGAACAAATCGATTAATAACTAATGGTGATGAGATCTGGCAGCCTTTCTTACAGGTGTGTGTGGAGAAGAACGTCACTGTATTATCAAAGCAGGTTAAAGTTTTATCACAGCTCTCGTGTATTTTATTAGATTCTCAGAGCACACCTCCTCCAGTAATGCCTGGAATAATCCAGGCTGATCCCATAGATCAGCTGATTAACTGAACCTCAGCAACAATAGCTCAGCTTTGGTATTTTTTTTACTCTTTCAGCTTCCTCTTTGTGACCTCCCCATCATTCATTTGGATTTGTTTATTTTGTGTTTGTCCCTTCCTTCTTGTAAGGTTGAACAGTGATTTTGAAGCAAAGGCCAAGCTTTCATCCCTGCAGATCCTGCAGGTGTTCCATCCCATGGATAGAACATTACCTTAGAGCAGGAATAACCCTGCCTGCTCCTGCTAACACAGGAACAACAACACAGGGATATGTGCAACTGTAATTACACTGCTGAGACATTAATTACTGATAGAGAGACTCCCCAGTTCACCTGTGACTCAGCTCTACTGCCTTTCACCAGCTTACCTGTGTGTTTCTGGCTGGTTTTGCACTCTCAGTAACTGAGCCTTGCAAAGGCTCTGTCCCTCATCCAGCCAAATTTATACAATGGTGCTGAAGTCTGAATGCCAGAGCAGCCCCATTAGCTTCAAAAGAACCTATTTTTGTTAAAAGTTAAGCAGATATTTAAGTGCTTTGCTAGCTTAGGGTCAAAGTGTTCGGCACCTTGTTGGACTGTGTCTTACCTACCTCCTCATTAAAGATACATCAGACCAGTTGGCTTGTCTTTATCAAGCAGGGAGGTGCAGCCAATTGACTTTATGTGACAGCTAAAAGTGAAGGAGATCAAGGAAGCTTGAGAGACAAAGAAGTTAGGTTTTGTTAGAATCTTAAATGAAAGAAAAATAGCATTTGGCCAGCTGCTGAAAATTGTTTCTTACTGAAAATTGTGTCAGAAGGATTTTATTTTCCAAGGACTTTTGACCAGGATTTTTGGAGAGATTTGGATTTGTGGAGGTTGGATTGGGCAGAATTGACCTGCTTATTTTGTTGCTGCCTTTTTTGTTGTGAGTGTGGTGGCCTTGCTCAGAGCTTTGGGTGCAGACTCCTGCAACCCAAGGTGAGGATGCACAGAAGAATTGGGAACCTCGGTATGTTAGTGAGGCTCTTGCATCATTCTTACAAGGGATCAGAAACAGCAAAGTGCCTGGTGGGCTGAATACTGAGTGCAGCTAGGCAGGCAATTTATAGGAGATCAGCTCCATGGCCTGAGTCATCTCCAGTGATGGCCAGGGAGGGATTTTCTCCTTTAGCCACAGCATTAGCTTGATAGTTCTCACAATACAAATTATAAGGTCATTTGCATTTATATTCCTGCTAATGAGTATATGAAGAAATAATTTGTTTTCAGCACAACACTGTGCCTGTGCTTTCCCTGGTGCTGTAAGGTCAGCACCTGTGTGTGATGGACCCGTGGGCTCCACAGCAGGAAGCTGTGAGGTCCTGGATGGGGTTCTGCTCTCACCAGAGGCTAAACAGTGGAGGAAACTGGGCAGCCTTCAGTTGTTGGCACTACCTGCACTGGCCTGGACTGATGTTCCTCCTCTGGGGAGTGGGAAGCAGCCATATCCTCTGTCTCCTGTTGGTTGTCCTGCCTCTTGGGCTGCAGGGAGCCTCTTCTCCCCTCTGCCTGTGCTGTTCCTCATGCCATGAGACCCCTGTCAAAAGCTTTTTCAAGCAGTGGAGTGAGTTGGTGCAGGGCAGCAGTGCCAACACCAGGATGATGGCCAAGGTGTGTTTCCTGAGAGGGGGAACAGAGATATCCTTCAGGTGATAATGGCCCCTGCTGCAGGAGCAGAGCTGGGGTACCCCAAGGACAGCTGCATTTTGGGCTGATTTTAGGCAAATTTTCTCTTACTGTCAGCAGCCCTTGTTGTGAAATGAGAAATCTCTCCTTCCCTGAGCCAGAGGTTTGCACAGGGAACTGCCCAGATTCTTCCCATCACTTTTCCCCAGAGGAGGTGACTTTTCCTTCCTATGCCTTCTTTTCTACATCCCGAAGCTGAGATGCAACCAGAAAATTCTTTTTTTTTTTTTTAATAAAAACCCAGCAGAAATCTAAACTGTGCAGGGCCAGGTTTACATTTTCCCTTCTAAGGCCCATCAGCAGTAGATGGGTGTTTCTAGCAGCCCCAGCTATCAAAGTGTTCTGCAAGGAAATATCCCTGGTGTTAATTTCAGGCTCAATGAACTCCAGCATATATTTGTGATTTTCCCCATTATGATGACATCAGGGTGGAAACACGAGGCTGGGGACTCGGTGACAGCAGGCAGCTTTCCTGCCACTGCTCATTTACTGCCTTTTTGAGAGCCAGATCCTAAACACTCGAGTATTAACATGATTTCAGCTCTTAAGTAAAACTAAAGAAGTCTTTTCATCTTCCCATTGAGTGACGAGCTCCTTAAGTAGATCACAAGCTTTCTGCTGCTTTGTCTGAGTGAGGAGAAAAACTTTAATTGTTCCCATCTTCTAGTGCAGGTATTGATTAATTAAATGTATTAGCAAAGATCTTGGCCTACTTTTTTGCACCATCAAACAAGTACTTAATGACTATATTACTATGAAAATGGCATTGCTTTAAAGCATTGCATTGGAGCCCCTTTGTACTTTGCTTTCATTTATTTTTCCTTTTTTTTTTTTCTTATCCCATTATGAACAATAAAGTTTCTCCTGTTAATATAACACAGAGGAAGGGAAGGGAGGTGGAGAGGAGCTCTCAGCTGAGGGATCCCATCTGGACCAGGCTGGAGCTGTGGCATTGGGATGTCCCCAGGCAGGATGTGCTGCCAGCTGGGGAGGCTCTCTGCAAGTGCAGGCAGGTCAGAGAGCAAATGTTAGATGGTAAATCTGTATAATTTACTCTAATTTAGCATTTGGTGGGTAGAAATATGAATATGACTCACATGCTAAGAGGGAGAAGGCAGGTTTATGAGGAGCAAAACTAATAGGTCTGTGTGAGATAAAGAACACTGCCTCCCACCTCACTTAATCTCTTTCTTCCTTTGGGTCCCATTTGTTGAATCTCATTTATTTGCACTTTCATACCTAGCTGTAGGTCTGCCTCCTTCCATCTCACAGCCCTGTGCTCACGAATGTGAATCAGAGATCCCAGAATGGTTTGGGTGGGAAGGGACCTTGAAGCCCATCCAGTGCCACCCCTGCCATGGCAGGGACACCTCCCACTGTCCAGGCTGCTCCCAGCCCTGTCCAGCCTGGCCTTGGGCACTGCCAGGGATCCAGGGGCAGCCCCAGCTGCTCTGGGCCATCCATTCAGCCCCTCACCACCTTCACAGGGAAGAATTTCTTCCTAATTTCCTGTCTAAATCTACCCTCTTCCAGTAAAGCGTCCCCTTAGCACATCCTAGATCCTGCACAAAGGCTCTGGATTTTGCACACTGAATGGCAAATCCCCATCAATCTGCCCCAATTCACACTCACTGTCAGGGCTCCATAATGCCATCAGGTTTGGAATGCATCTTCTCCTATTCTATCCAGGAGTTCTTGGAAATCCTACCTTTTCCTGGTCTCCAAGTGCACCTGGAGTTGGTGTTGTTCAGCCTCTCCAGTTTACACCTTACCAGGCTGTGAGGTTGAACAAAATGCTTTCATTT
This sequence comes from Molothrus ater, assembly GCF_012460135.2. Taxonomy (NCBI): domain Eukaryota; kingdom Metazoa; phylum Chordata; class Aves; order Passeriformes; family Icteridae; genus Molothrus; species Molothrus ater. The sequence goes on along the minus strand of NC_050498.2, from coordinate 1,521,190 downwards.
GACAGCACTCTGAGCATGTCTACAAAGTTGTTAAGATCTGACACCAATTTGATGCTTTCAGTCTTGATGCTTTTATCCCACCTGTCTTTGCCTGTACCTGCCAACATGTGCCAGCCAGGCCAGCAACCAGAGCCAGGCAGGGCTTCATTGCAATGACAAAGCATTTCTTACTGCAAAAAATGTATTATTGCAGAACACTTCATAAACTGGAAATTTGGAATGAAGGCTTACCATTTTATAGTACCAGCATTGGGAAGTCCCATGTCTATAACTAAAATATGTGCCATGGTGACAATAACACTTGGGTTTTATGCAATGCTGAAAGTTGAGGCGCAGAGAAATGAAATGAGAGCCCAACTGCCTTCAACACTAGGGGAAGCCTGAAAATACACCCACAGCTGGCTGCTGGTCCACAGCTGCTGGGCCACACTCATACCTGGAATAAAATGCATATTAGCAACCTCTGCAGACAGGGAGGCTGAGGGCTGTGCTGCACAGGAGTGACTCGGGTCCCATGTTTGGGTGGGAGGAGTGGAGAAACACAGCTGAGTTGCTTAAAATAGCCAGAAAAGGACCCTTAGTCCTTTCTTGCCTTGTTCCCTTCACATTCACAAATGTTCATCTCTGTCTCTCCTTTTTTTCCATCCTTCCTAGGGGCGATGACTGACAGATTAATATATGTCTAGCTACGTGTCTTAGAAATCAAAAGGAAGGTGCTGTCAGAATCGCTTGTCAGAAAATGAGATTAGGCACACTTGTCATTTGCTGAGGATTGCAGTCTTTCAGAGATAAGGTTGCATTTAATGAGTGTAAAAAGCCTCCTTGTGAAAAAGGGGGTGGTGCAGGAGAGAGAGAATGATTATTTTTCTGGTGTCAGCTGAGTGCTTTATCATATAACTTGATAGCGTGGCACCCTGGCAGGCACTGATAATGGCTGCTGGGGCTATTGCACCTCTTCAGCTGCTCTGCAGCTTCAAAAGTGATGACTTGTTACCTGCTTTTAAACTCCTCTTGGATGTCGAAACCCACTATCCTGGGGGAAAGAAGCAAAAGCATGTACAGTGTGTTTTAAAGAAAGACCTGTGAAAACACACAGCATAAAGGGAACGTGCTAAATGTATAGCCACTTTCCCCAGCAAACTAGAAAGAATACTCAGCGGGTTTCGGTGAAATATGGAACTTGTCTGACAAGTGAAGGATAACTAATGAGAAACAGAGCTGTATCCCACTGAAACCAATTGTGTTTTGTTATGGAAAATATTTATCAAGCCGTTTTTTTTTCATTTGTTGGTTCTCCTAACAGTGCCATAATAACTCCTCTTATGTATGTGATTCGGTTTCTCTCATATGCATCTCAGTTATTTAAATCTGCAGTGGGGTGGGTGTTTTTTGGTTATCAATTGGATATTATCATCTTGTACATGAATATTTTAGGTGAATGTTTCATTCATCAAAGTAATGGTCATTCTTTTGCCAAGTTAATGTCTTTGCATGGTTTAGAAGCTGGCTAAAGGTACAGATTTATTGTTCATAGTCTACTTTCTAAATATGAGCTGACAGTCAAAAATGGAATTTATCTGTTCAGCAGAAGAGCCCCTACATTAGCTATGTTTTTGCAACAGTATTTCTTGCCTTGGCACACCTCTTTGAAAATTATCCTTGGAAGAGGAGATTTCTGTCGTATATTCTTCTCATCAAATGAGATGTGATTTTCATTATTTTGCTTGAATGTTAGAAAATGAAAGAAATTACTTGATTGGTTTATGGTGCTGAATCAGCATTTTCTGGACTAAAAATGACCTGGACGACAGAATGGGATTACAGCACGCAATAATGGATGCTTTATTTGGTGATAAGAAAGTCTTTTCTTCTGACTGAGAAGAAGAGAATGAAAAATATTTCTCTTATTAGGTGATTCAGTACCCAGATATTGACAGACAAATTAATTTTAAATACTTCTTCAGTTGCAGAACGTGCTAGCAGGCAGAAATTAGGGGAGGATAATGGCCACAGCTTGAAAGTGGTGCATTTATGAAGTGCACAACAGCAGTGCTGGTGGATGGGGAAGAATTTATATTTTATCCTCTTACCCAGAGATAGGATCTTATGTTCCTGGTTAGACTGCAGGGTGGATAGCAGCTCAGAGCCCAGAGAGGTCTCCAGGAGCTACATCCAGCCAACCCATGCTCCCTGGTCTCTTTAGTAACTCGGAATTCAAACCCCAGGAAGGGTTTTAGAGGAAGAGATAAAATGCAGGCATTTCTGATGGAAAAGTTACAGCCAGGATTCTCACTCCTCGTGGTGGTTGAAGGGAAGGAAAGATGGCTGTGGTGTTCATCTGAAGGATTGCACATTGTTTGGAGAAGCCTGGGGGAGAAATGGCTTCCCACACGTAGGGCAGTTAGGATTTGTCTTTGGTTCAGTGCCTGGGTTCAGAAAATTATCCACCCTCCCCAGGTGTGCAAATCTGGGCTAAATTCTGTCCTCGGAAGCAGTGGAGACCACTTAGTATTTTATAGGGCCAAGCTGTAAGGATAGGGAAGAGAGAGCAGCCCTATTGTTCCCTGAGCCCCAGTTTTTATCTTTGTTTCCATTTGAAACCCTAATCATAAAACTGCCTGCAGAGCGGTTGCCTTGCTGTTCCTCTAAATGAGAATTCCAGCTTTTATGCTAATTCAGTTTCAGGTTTCTTTGAACCTGCAGTTTATGGGCCTCTGCTTAAAACTGCAATCTGTTCTGCATAAAAGAAAGGATTACAAAGGGGTTTAGTTTTGCAAATGCTGCAGAAAAATAAAAATAATAAAAAAGTTGCACTGTCATTAATATGTTCCTGCAGAAGTTTTCTGCTTTGTCAAATGAAAAGCATTACTTACATGGGGATTTACCCAGGATGGGTAAAAATCAGGATGTTCTACATGCTGAGCTCTGTTCCCTTGGAAGGGGACATTTGCTGATTGTGTCCCCCTCTCCCAATGCCCTGTCCCTGCTGGAGGGGACACTGAAGGAGCATCACTGTCATGTGATGTGTTGGTGCTCACCCTGGCTGCTCCCAGACACCCCCCAGATCCAGCAGAACCTGCTCTCACCACCAGTTCCTTTTCCTGGCATCTCTCATGACCTTTTCACAGCCACACCAGCGGTGATGTTGCTGTTATTGAGGAGAACAGGTCCTCCTCCTGCAGCTCTCACACTGCTGGAGTTCAAGCACCTTCTGAGTGGGACATCATGCCGTGGCTTGCTGTTCACAGCCATAAAACTCTGCTGACAGCTCCATAAATTCTTTTCTTGGGGAAAGGATCCTGCATCTCTTATCCAGTAATAGGCAAAATCTTGTATGTTTTCAAAGCATTATGGAGGGCTTTATAAGGTACCGTAATCACGCTCCAAAGTCAGATACCATGGTGTCTTCTGGGAAGGTTAGCAACTTAATGGAAACATAAACGTTTCCAGGCTTTGACAGAATACCAAAGAATTGGAATATCCACTTTTCATGTTGCCAGGAAAAAAGCTGCAGAACCTTCCAGGTGAGGTGAGTTTTGACATAAATAATTTAATCCAATATAATCTGCTGTAATTTCAATATTCGTTTGCTTCTTGTGCCAGAGATGGATAATTCTTCTTTGGAATTACTCTATGACTTGGAAACGAATGTCTGCTTCCCTGCCTGCTGTCTGGGCAGCTTTAGGTCATTTTAATAAAATACTTGGATCTGAAAACCTCTTCCAGAGAGTGAAAGATCTTGAAATTACTTTTGATCCAAGTTCAATGCACTTCATTTGGCTGTTGTTGTGGCAGAAACAAATGTCGACGCTGACAGAGACCACAGACAGATGAAAAAAAATTCTGGCAAGGTCCCACATAGATAAGAGACAGAAGGTTTAAAAAACCTATCCAGGCATAACCTAAGGCACAGGAAAGTATTGTCAGGAGGGGGGGAAGCTTGATCCAAAGGCATTCAAATCACTGCGGGGAGGAGGGGTCCCTTTGATTTAATTTGGCTTTGAGTGAATTTCTGAACTCCAAATTTCTCATTCAGAATTGAGGAGGGGTCCCTTTGATTTAATTTGGCTTTGAGTGAATTTCTGAACTCCAAATTTCTCATTCAGAATTGAGGTGAGGTCCCATTGATTTAATTTGGCTTTGAGTGAATTTGTGAACTCCAAATTTCTCATTCAGAGTTGCACAATGTATTTTGTCCATGTGTAATTTTGTAGCAGGAAAACAGAGGTCCTCAATTTATCTCTAAGGTGCAAATAATGAACATAATGAGGCCAAGAGCCCTGCCAATAAACCCTCACAGCCCCAGGGAGATGAGCAGGTAAATGCATTTCTGATTCTGTGTATGCTGAGATTTCAGGTGTGGCATGTGGTTAACATTGGAAAAATCCAGTACAGACAAGCCTGTTATTTAATCCACGCTAAATGTATCAAATTAAAGTCTTGTGAGGAACCTGGGCTTTAATTAGATATGTTCTTACCATGTCAGGATGTGGAAAGTCTTGACCAAGGTGCTCATAGACTACATGAGCTGCCATACCTTGGTTCTGTGCATTTAATTGCTCGTTCAGGTACAGCCTCAGCTCAGTCCGTGGAGTCCCCAGGTGCTGATTGTACAGAGAGCACTCTGCCAGCTTAATGCCTTTATCAATTTAATTTTGGTGGGGAGTGGAATCTGCACTCAAGCAACATCCATGGCCAATGGGCTGCAATGGCTTTTGGCCACTGCCCACTCTTGATTCCAGAGACCAGACCTGAAGCCATTTCTGTTTTGTTTCTAAGAGGAGATGAAAACCACCTCTCTGATAGCACAGGATTATCTTTGCAGTATATATTTATTAGATGCAAATACATATTTATTACATGCAAAAACCTGTGAAAGTTTAACAGCCAAAATCCATGCTCAGTTACGGTATGGAAATGTGGGGATGACCTACTCAGCTGGACAGTCCTGGAGAACTCATTTCCATTGCCATACCAGGATCTGAGTTTGGCCACAATTCTTTAATTTTCCAGTGGAGACCATTTGTCCCAGTTTCACCAAAGCATTCCCACCCTGGATCAGCCGTGGCACGAAAGCACTGTGGTGTCTGTGGCCATGCTCTGACTCTGGAGCTGTGCTGGGTGTGCTCATCTCCTGTGAGGCATCATTGCTTTTTGTACATCTTCCCACCCACTGTCCCAGCAGAAACCACCACAGTCAGTGGGACTGAACCTCAGATAAGAATCCTGGAGAGGCCACTGAAGGGGGAAACTTAAATGGATCCTTAAATGGATCATATGGTGATGGAATGAGGAACGAAGGGGAAATATTTCCATAAAATCCTGTAGTTCTACACGGGTAACTGGTAGGTGTTCTTTCTTAATTATGGCACTGGTGCTTGTGTGGACAGTCAGATCCTGATTCCCCTTGCTGGCACTGGTGTGGACAGTCAGATCCTGATTCCCCTTTCCTGATTCCCCTTTCCTGGCACTGGTGTGGACAGTCAGATCCTGATTCCCCTTTCCTGGCACTGGTGTGGACAGTCAGATCCTGATTCCCCCTTGCTGGCACTGGTGTGGACAGTCAGATTCTGATTCCCCTTTCCTGGCACTGGTGTGGACAGTCAGATTCTGATTGCCCTTCCCCTCACACGCTGTGGGATTTGCTCAGGGCCACCAGAGCCGCTGCAGCCCCTGCACCCTGTCACTGCTGGGGAGAGCTCAGAGCCTCCTGGGTGCCCTGGGGCCAGGAGAAGGGCAGTCCCTCATCACCCCACGGCCCGAGCTGAGCTTGGAGCTGAGCCAGGACATACATGAATCTTTCCAAGCTGCTGTTGGATTTCGGGCACATAACTATAATCCTGGCTCAGGTGAGGCTGAGCAGGCACACACAGCTCTTGCTCTGCACTCGTTTTCTGGCTGGTATAGGTAGTTCCATCTTTTCTTAGGAGAATCACCTCCTCCAGGCTCAGTTCTGCCACAGGAGTTGGAGTGAATAGGACTTGTCAACCTTGTTTCTGAGGATTTAGCTCAAATTCAAGTGGAACCCACGGGAGTTTAATTCCATTAGCACTCCTAGCCTGGTATGGGATTGAAACCCATTTCCAGGTTTGAAATCTTGAAAACACTCCCTGGGCATGGTCTTGCAAGCCCGTAAATCGCCTCTTAGCACCTATCTCTTTCCCAGGAAACATCTCACCGTATGCAGCTACTGTGCCAATGTGCATAACTGCCTCTCATCTTCCCAGGAAACATCATTTGGCTCCGAGTGCTGTGCTTCAGTGAATAATCATTTGTATCATCACGTATCTGTGCGTTTATTTTCGCGGTGGCCATTACTAATGGTGTGCTGCACTTAAGGAAAACCTGCAGCGAGCGGGAAATCCACTGCCCGTTGACAATAATGTTCAGTGCTGGAAGTAGTCAGGCGAGTCTCTGCACGGGGGGCTCAGAGAGAAGGCAAAGCTCAGCGAGCAGCCGGGGTCCCCAGCAGGCCACCCTGCCTGCAGCTGGGCACACTGGCTTTTCCCGCTTTAAAGAAAAAAAAAAAGAAAATTAAATTTCCGTTAAACAAAAAAATTGCTAAATGCAACACGATGTTTTCGACCGTGTTTTCATCCCGCGGAGCTCTAGAGAGCGATGTTCGTGTAGCTATCGCGACCGATGCTCGTGTGCGTGTGCCGCCATCCCGGGGCAGGGGGAACTGTCCGGCTCCGCGGTTGCCTCGCCCCGCGCGGAGGAGCCGCCGCCGAAGGCTCCGCGCAGCTCCGCAGGCTGCTCGGGGCCGGCCGCTGGCGGAGGGAGCGCGGCTCCCGCGGAGCCTCCCCCGCCCGGCCGGGCCGCCCCCGCCGCGGGGACCCCGGCGGAGCGCGGGGCGGGGCCGGCGGAGGGCGGAGCCGGCGGGCGGCGGCGGCGGCGGCTCCGGGAGCGCCGCGCAGTGCGGAGCGGAGCCGGGCGGGAGAGGGGTCCGGCCGGCGCTTGCAGCCGGGCCGGGCGGAGCGGAGCGGAGCGGCCGCCCCGCGGGGATTACAGGCTTGCGAGGCTGTTTCGGCGGGGCCGGAGGAGCCGGGGCCGGGCCGCTGCCTCTCCCCCATGGAATTCACCTGAGCGCGGCCGCGACGGGAGGGACGGCGCCCGGCGGGAGCCCGCTTTGGCTCGGGAGAGGACGGGCATGACTTTTTAATCAAAACAAAAACAATCAGCCCCCCAAACGCCCCGGCAAACAGCGGAAGAGAACCCAAAAAGCCGCCCGAAGGAAGGGACGCGCAGCCGCCGGCGCTGGAGCCGCGGAGGGAGGGAGGAGGCGCCGCGGCCGCACCGCCCCGCACCGCCCCGCACCCGGAGGTGCCGCCGCTGTCCCCGGCCGCCGCCGCCGCACATGGTTTTCTTTGTCCTGCTGCCGCTTCTGTAGCGCCCGCTCCGCGCCCGCCGCGCTCCCTGCACGCCGCGCTCCGCTCGCTCCTGCCGGGAACCATCTTGCGGGAGCGGGGAAGGGGTCGGCGGCCCGGGAAGGATGCCCGCCCGGCGGCCCGCGCGGCCGGCCCGCCGAGTCGGTTCCCCGCGGAGGATTAGTTGGGGTTTGGCCGCGGGACGCTGAGAGCCGCGCTGGATCGGAGTTGCCGCACACGCCCGTCCCTCCCGCACCGCCATGAGCCGCGGGCCGGCCGCCCCGCGGAGTCCCCGGACAGCAGGTAACCACGGCGCGGGGCTCGCTGCGGCTCCTGCGGCGGGAGGGAGCGGCCGCCGGGCCCGGGCAGCCCGGGACGGGCCAGGGCGGCGGGGCCGCGCCGGCTCCGCGGGCAGGTGCGGGGCCGGTGCAAGTGCCGCGGCGGGGCCGGGCCGGGCCGTGCCAGCAGTGAGTCAGGCTGCGCTGTCTGGACAGGAAATATTTTAGTCATTCATCCCCTCGAACGGCAGCGCATTCCTTGGTGAGGGAAAAATACTCTTTGGGTCATTTTTTTTCTGTGTGGTTTGTTGGGTTTCTTTTCCTATAAGCCCAGGGGTTGCTGACTTGTTTCATTTCGCGGTGAAAAGGATTAAGCTGCGCTTGGTAACAAGGGGATTTGTAAGGGAAAACGGCCCAAGTGCGAGGAAGGGAACTGCGTGTCAGCAGCTCCGGCTCTGTGCAGGAGGAACCGAGGGGGCTCCTCGGGCAGAGCACCTCGGATAACCCGGTGCTGTCCCCAAATGTCACGGTGCCAGCAGACAGTGCTCATCAGCTGCTCAAGTGAGACCGGGGAAGATCGGGATAAAGGGGAGCGAAGGAAGAGTTGTTGGTGGAAGGGAAGGGAGAGCCGAGCTCCTCTCCGCCGCTGGAGCATCCAGGTTCGGCCCCATCGCAGCCAGCGTGCACATAAAGGCACTTTGTTGTCTGCGCCGATCCCTGTCAGTACGGAGCGGGCTTTAGTCAGCACTGCACAGGCACCGAATTGCATCCTGCTGGGGTAGTGCTGAGTTGTTGCGGGTTTTTGAATCAGTTGGGTTTTTTGTTCCTTTAGTGTTGTTGCGTGATGTGACTGCCTAGCTGTGGAAAAATAAGTAGATTGATACGCTGCGTGTCTGCTGGCGGAGATTGTGTTCGCCTCTGTATCACCGGTACATCACCCTAATTGCTATTTTGTATTTGAAACCCAATTTTTGTGTAAGGAAACAGGCAGGCCAAGTTCATTTCACCGCTCCAGCCAGCGTTTGGGTTATTTTCTCGGTATCTCAGTGTGGTTAATTCAAGTTGCTCTTCCATTCAGTTGTGTGTGGTCAGTAATGCAAAATGAGCTTCACTCTTGGACGAGCTTTGTCTTTGTGAAATAATTCCTTTTTTAGATGTGTGTTACGTGGATAATCATCTGCCAGGTTGCTCCGGAGCAGTCCTCGGGCAGGCTGCGTTCTGTTCGAGGTGTGCCCCTTCCAGGTGGCACAGCCCTGTTTGTGGCTGGGGTGTGCGACAGCACAGGAAAAGATTGCACCTGAAAAACCATGGCTTCGAAAACAATCTCTTGGTTTACGCTTGGCATTAAAGCAAACTTCCTAAAAAAGATGTTTTCCTCTTTGTAGTGCTTGGGAAAATCAAGCGAATAGGAAACGGGGAGCTTCCCTGTGCTGTTAGGTTTTGAAACAGTAAAATAAAGTAATAGCTGAAACTGTGAGAAGTTTGTTTGGATTTTAAAATTGGATTTTCTTTCTAAAAAGAAGGACTGATTCAGAGAGTTTTGACTTCAGAGAAAAGCTGCATTTGAGAAGACAGCAGCTGAAATTCACTGGGAAAGATTATTTTTAAGCAGGCTGATTGGCAAGGGTAGGAAAGCATTGAGCCTCTTGTTGGAGTAACATTGGGCTGCTCTTTAAAGCACATGGCCCTCTTGATCTCTTCAATTTGTGCATTATTCACATATTTTCATTAATTTAGAGAAAGTCGTCACTGCATAATAAATCCATCATTGGGTAATAAATCCAGTGTTTACAAGCTATTTAGTTGAGGCGAAATTGCACCAGCTTGGCTTTCAAATAAGCCAGCAGTAATCTTGTAAAATTTGTCTAGAAGTCTGAAAAAGAATACAGCTATTTTTAATAATTAATCATAGAAATCTTGTCTGTCACTAACTTGAGAGCAAACAAATTTTTTCAGTGTATTCCTACACTGTGATGCACGGTCTGAGCCATGTCTCACTCATTTATCGGGAGTTTCGCATCCAAGTTTTTAGTGCAGTCAAGATAGCGAACATATTTGTTGATTGTCTGGTGATTTTTATCTGGTTTTGAATTGAGAAATTCCTTCCCTTTACCAAAAACCCCCCACACTCCGCTTTCCAGTGTTTTCAATTACTGTTCCTGAATCCAGCAAGAAAACACTTTCTAGAGAAAAATTAAAATCTTTCTTAAGTGTTACATTTTAACCCTGTTTGCAGTGTTCTGCTCCTGAGCACGTTTTCCCTGTGTTTTCGAAGAGCAGCCTGGTTCTCAGCAGGGCTGGCTTTGGAATTGAGCAGCTCTGTGGCTTTTTGGGTGCTTTTTGTGGGAGAAGTTTGAGCTGTAGCTGCCTCTGTGTGTTTTGTGTGTGTGTGTGCCCAAACACAGCAGCAGAAACTGAGTGTTTGGTGCTTTTGGGCTCGGGGTGTTCGCAAAATGAACATTTTCAGTGTTCCTTCCCTGCCCGGTTTTGTGCCGTTGGAATTTCTGAAAGGGGGAGATCAATGGTTTTGTGTGAAACTGAAATAAAGCTTTTTAAATGGGTAGAGAGCTGAGCTGGCACCCTGGCATAGAAACAGCAGGAATAGACAAGCTACTAACACAGTATTAAGGGGAAAAACCTCCCTGGATAAAGGTGGCTTGATGAAAAAGAAAAGGTTTATTAGTTTACACAGCGAGGTGTCAAGAAGCAGTTATACTGGGGAAGGCAAAGCTGACGTGGAAATATTCACTGATCCTGACACTGTCTTTATTTTTCAAAGAGTTTGCAGCAGCAATTTATGAAATTACTAACCTAAGTTATCAACACTGCTTTGAAGGTGGTAAAAATCAAATGTTCACACAGCAGGGATCCCAAAAATACTTTAAAAATTAATTAAGAATACTGCAGTTCTGGAAATTCCTGAGACTGGGCTGTCTGGTTCGAAATCGTGACTCTTCTGCATCGCAGAATCAATGTTGGAATGTATTGGATAATGGTAGTACAAAGATACACTGTCTGTGCAGCTAATGTTGAAGAAAAACCCCATTTCTTTATGAAATAGAATCTTTCCGAAGAAATATCTGCACTGCAGGGCGGCGAAGCACAGCCAAACAGCACCACCTCATGGACAGGGCCTCGGAGCCGCCGCTTCCAGCGCCCCTGGTTTTGTCTCCTGATTTGTTTCCCTAAAATATACACACCTCAGCCTGTGCATAAATACCCCGTGCCTTGGAAATCTATCACTGCTAGGAAATGTAACTTCTTTTTTTTTTTCTTCTTTTTTATTGGTCTTTCAGGCATCTGATGCCAGCTCTGAGAAACTGTTCAACGCTGTCACAAATAAAGGTAAGGCTGCAATTCACATTCCAAACAGATTTATTTTCCTTTTTTCTCCACACGTTTCTTTTCATGGCAATTTCAATGGGAGATGAAATGTAACTTGTCTTGCAGAAATGTCGCAATCAGCTTGTTAGTGCTTTTTATGTTTCTCTGGGTTTCAGACGTGTTCTGTATGCTTGGTAATTGCTTTGCTTAATATAAAATATAGGCTTTAAATAATGCATTGCCTGCCAGGTCAGAATTAATTTAAATAACAATATTAGGGAATAGTTTATTTTACAAATGGCTTTAATTTAAGCTCATTTAAATAACTGTAAGAGTTTTCAAAATGTTTTAACTTGATTGTTACTCATCAGCTCCATGATAGACGTGGAATTATGAATAGCCAATTTGCACTGCTGACAGTAATAACCAGCCAACGTTTAGTATTCACAGGATAATAGTCATAAACCATGGCTTACTGTGCTGTGTGCTTTCTGTAGAGTTAATAAATGATAGAGAGGGCCACATTTAAATATTCAGTATCCCATTAATTTCTTCCAAACAGCAATCCAAAGACAGAGCTGCTAATGATATAACAGCACATTAAGGGAAAGCTTGCCCTAAATCAGCGCCCGTGAGCTGCTGTGTGGGGCTGGGCCCTTGTTAGAAAGCTTTGGGGATCCTTTCCATGTAATTCCCCTTTTTGGTCTGGTTGGTGTTTTTGCAAGGAGGGTGGAGGGAGCAGCTCCAGGCATGAGTTGCACAAACAAGCAAAATTCAAAGCCTTGAAAACGTGGCTGGTTTTTACCCCAGTGTCCTGCTTTTCTCCGGCAGCACATGGGAAGTGCCTGGAGCAGGGTGAGCTTCTGGCTGTAAACCTGGCTTTAATCTGATGGGGTTTGGAACACTCTTGGCCTTCCAAGAGGCAGATTTGACTCGTTTGAGATTCAGGTGTGTTCTGTTGGCCGGGTGTGGGTTTGCTCAGTGTTTGCCCTGTGTGCTTCTCTCCGTGTTTGGTTTGTTACTCCAGTGAGTCATTCCAGTGTTTCTCTGTGCTTTTCAATTCCACAAAGCTGGGATGGTTTAACTGGGGACAAAATGTGACCCCGTTACCTTTGGGATTCCTATGCTGATCCACTGCTGCTTCTGAAGGCTTCTGCTGCATATTGAATTACACCTGGATTTAATTGCATTACGGATCCATAGTCCTGTTTTTCATGTATTAGCATCCTCTGGAAGTACAGTCTGGATTATTTCTGTGGTCTAACCAGGTTATCTCAGTTGGCAAGCTGATTTGTCCTTTGTGATTAATGGCATTTACAGGTTCCCCAGGCCCCTCTGGAGGCTGAGAATAGGTGGCACAGCCATTAAAAGGGAAGAGCTTCGTGTCTGGAGTGACCCCAGGCCCCCAAACTACATGTGACTGCATCTTTATTTTGCTAATTTGCTGTAAAAAGCTTTGGCATTTGAGCAGCCCTTTCTTGGGGCTGGGCCAGGGCAGGAGAAGCCGGGTGAATCCACATTCCTGGCGCAGGCCTGTAACCAGGGTGAGGGGCTCCTCTCCTCCCCGGGAGGTGACTGATGAAGAGTAGGCCCCTCTTCCTCTTCCTTTGGTTTTCTTTTTTGACTCAAACACATTTCCCACATTCTTATTGCTGTTTACTTATGGAGCTTGATTCGTGGCATCCCTTTGGATGTGAATACCCATGCTTGACAGGGAGCCTTTTCTTCTGAGGTACTTTTCTTTGGTGATTTAGTTCCCTTGAAAGGATTAGGGTTTCTTTGTGTAGCCTAAAATCAACATGGGCTTTTCGAAGCTTTGCTTGGGAAACCGTACACAAATAAGCTTTTTAGTTGATGGTAGATTATTCCTCGGCCCCTTATTTCCATCAAAATGGCATCTTTCTTTTCTCCTCCTGAGTTTCCCCTTAAAGCCATATGCTAATTCCTGTTGGTAACATGAATGACAAGGGAGGAATCAATGCAAATCCAGGTGCGGCCAAACTAGGCTGGCTGGTATTTTCTTTTTTTTTTTTTTCCCCTTACCCTCTTTTTTTTTTTCTTCTTTTCCACTGGGAGAAAGAGATTAAGGGGAAAGAGAACGGAAAAAGCATAGGGGACAGTTTTGTCAAAGGGATTAGCATTCAGACTACAAAATATCAGGAAAAGAAGCTCAGAAAAGCTCCCCTGTTTGGAGATAATGTCAGTAATTGCTGGCAGGCAGGTGCTGGGCTCTCTGCCGGGGCTGGGGGGGCTGTTCCTGCTCTGAGTGCAGCCCAGGGGAGCTCTGAGTGCCCGGGGGCTGTCAGTTTGATAAATTCCGAGTTCAAGTTCCCTCTCCTCAGCTCAGGCTGTTGGCTTCCAAGCCAGCTCTTCCCCACTGTGTTGTCCACGGCTGCTTTTGCCAAAAGCAATAAAAGTCACTCGTAAGAAAGGTCAGATTTGCATTGGGTAAATCATGATGAAACCTGCCAAGCTGGGAGGGCTGGGCAGGCTGACAGCCTCCAGCCCTCTGTGTCCATGGCCTCTCCTCTTGGGTGTCCCACAGCCACCCGTGTCTCACACACTGCTTGGGTTTTTCTTGCCTTTTAAATTTTTTTTTTAGTATTATTCCTAACTGAAGTAGCAGAAATTACAGAAGTAATGTGTTTACAGAGCAAGTACAAATCCTGAAGCATTTTACATCTCGTATACACATTTTGTCCCCTTTCTGTCATTTTGTTGTGGACTTCAAGGCTTAAGATGTGCTCAGGCTCAGGGAGTGATGGATTAGTGTGGATGTGTAATGTGGAACAGTCCCTTCTCAGAAACACTAAGAATTTAAAAAATCCAGAGCCAAGTGAAATCCCCTCCAACCCTCTCTAGAAGAGCTGGTAAAACCCCTTGAGGAGAAGTTTCTCAGCTCCCATTTAGGACTTGGCTGCCCTTGGAGCTTAATGGAAAGGTGCATCACTGAATCTAGAAGGGTCCTGTGAGCTGTGGGGGGCAGCCAGTGGATGTTGGGGTCCCTCAGGGCTGTGGGGTCACCCCTGTCACCTCCGTGCTGCCACCACTCCCAGAGGTGTGCAGCAGGGCTGGCAATTTGGGAGGGATGGGGCTTAGCCCCCAGAGCAGGAGTTCCTGAAGGAGAGGTCCCTGTTTGTGGATCAGAGCCCTGCATCCCTTGGCTCTGGCAAGAACACCCTGTATAAATTACCCAGGGGATGGCTCCCTTGGGGACCCAGTGGCTGTGCTGGGAGGGGAGCACCCAGGGGTCTGAGCCTTGGTGATGCTTGACAAAGGAGCTGTCAGTGCCTGAATAAATGAGCTGGGGAAGAGCTGGCAGAGGAGAGCATCCCCCACCTGCAGCTCCTGCTGTCCCTCCCTCACTCCCTGTGGGATGGCCCTTCCCATCGGGATTGCTGCTTGTACTCTGTGTGTCACTGAAGGGGCAGAGCTGCCCCACACCCTCTGAGAGTTTCACCTCAGCACCATTAATCCCAGCCAAAGTACAGGGTTTGTTCATGAATTTTTGTAACATGACTTCTCAGTGTAATTAAATTCCATTATCTCTCAATAATTTAAATACACACATCTGAAGCTGCAGAGCAGGCAGCTCTTACTACGACTGTGTGGTTCATTTATGTTAACTCCCTCCTACATACCCTTGCAAAACAGCTTTTCCTGAAGGGAGAAATGAGTCCCAGACATGGGACTCAGAGTGGTGAAGTTTTCATTTGTGCTGTATATTGAAGTTTGCCTTTGATCAGAAGCACAATTGGGCTGTTAGAGCTTTTTATGTTCAAATTGTTTACAGGATGCTCATGTAAACTTTATGAATCCTTCTGCTGCGTGGCACCACCAGCTGTCAGGGAAATATTTATACTCTCAGCTGGAGGTAGATCAAGGCATCTGGGTTAGGAGGCTGCACTGGTGGCTGAAACACCAGTCAGATCAAGCCCTGGATTTTTAGGTGCTTCTACAGCAATATCCTGCCCTAAAAAAAACCCAGGCATGTTGTTGTTTCTCCCCTTGGCTTCTGTGGTGAAGCATTTCTTGAGGATCCTCTACAACATCTGTTTCTGTAAACAAGCAGGGAGCTGAAGCTGGCAATTCCTTCCCTGCTGATCCCTTCACAGGAGATCCTTGGCTGTGGAGAGGTGCTCTCACTTGTGAATAAACCGTCCCCGCGCGGATAAACCGTCCCCACGCGGATAAACCGTCCCCACGCGGATAAACCGTCCCCACGCGGATAAACCGTCCCCACGCGGATAAACCGTCCCCACGCGGATAAACCGTCCCCACGCGGATAAACCGTCCCCACGCGGATAAACCGTCCCCACGCGGATAAACCCTCCCCACGCGGATAAACCCTCCCCACGCAAATAAACCATCCCCGTGGCTTCTCAGGGTGGGTGTAAGTGGATCCAGCACTCTGCAGGCAGCACATGTGCAGTGTTAATGTGGTCACTGTGCCAGAGGGACTGCCTGGGGCTGCCCCCCTCCTTTCCAGGGTCTGGAGGAATCCACAGAACATCCTCACTCACTTTTGGGGTGTATTCTCAGCCTCATGTGCAGTTTTTGGGATGGCTGTTCACTGAAATGCCGCTTCCTCCCCTGCTTTTGGAGCTCTGGAGCAGCCCCAGCACTGCAGGGAACTGGCCCCAGGCCAGCAAACCTCAGGGACTGCTGAATCATCCCTGGTTTAGTGGCAGTTGTGATGTGACCCCACAAGTGGCATCTCCTCCCCTTTCTGGTGGAGGCTTCCCTGGTGGCTTTGAGTCACTGCTTTGCTGGTGTTTTGTGGGTTTCAAATGCCTTTTCAGTATTTTCCATGTCTCATTAGGGAGAGGCTGAGCACTGGAAAAAGCTGTGGGTTTGGAGAGCCTGGGTTTAGGGTACCCCTGAGTTAGATGAGAACAGCTGCTGGGTCACTTCACTCTTGACTTGTGACTGAAGCAGAGAAAAAGGTCAGTAAATGCCTTGCAGTGGTGCTTTGTTCTGCTGCACAATGAGCAAGGCAGCTGTTCCTGTGCCAGGGAGGCTTCATCTGAGCAAGGAATTGGTTCATAACACCCCTTTTGGCTGCACCTCCTCAGCACAAACCACCCCTCTCCAGTCCTATGCCTTCCATGGCCTCTCCTTCTCCATGGGCTGCTGGTTTTTTGGCTGGACTCTGGCTGCCAGCTGAGCTGGGAGGTGCTGGAGCTGTGGGATCCCAGTGCTGGGAGATGCTGGATCTATGGGGTGCCAGTGCTGTTCTGTAGCTGCAGGAAAAGGTCACTGGATAATGGGATGTGCCCAGAGGGGCAGGTGAAAGTCTGAGGTAGCCTCTTCCAAAAATTTCAGATTTTTAAGTTGCTAAATTTACAAGACAGGAGCCTGTCAAGGCTTCACAGGTAACCTGTATGTCAGTAATTCAAAACAAAAGCAGAAAGCAGCCAGCATGGGACAAGCACCTGAAGGCATTGGCTTTTCCTGACCAAAGCAGCAGAGGGAGAAGTTGCAGGTGTTGTTCTGGGCATCCCTGCCCCTTGGGCTGGTATCAGGTACCCTTTGTGGTCAGTTAGTGATCACATGCACCAAGAGTTCATTTAAGGCTGTGGGTTTTTGCAAAGTCAAGCTATTCCTGGCTAGGGAGCAAAATGGCAATATTTGCCAACACAATTGTATCTAATATGGAGGGAGTATTTGTTTTGTAGATTAGCCTGTATTTGATTTTCTCAAAAAAGGCATCAGTGTTGGGCTGTAAAATTGTGCTAATTGCCTCAAAAGAAGGTGGAAAAATTCTGGGGATAGGAGTGTTTGGTGACAGAGATCCTGCCTTGCCATACCTGGGGCTGTGGGGTCCAGGCTGGAGGCTGCTGTGGGATTTGGTGAATGGAGCATCCTGCAGACCTCCCCTCTCTGGCCTGCTGTTAGTCTCTCCCTTGTAATAAAATGTTATTTTCTCTGAAAATGTATGTTTATTTAACTAGGTCTCTTTTTGCTTCACAATCTGGATTCCATTCAGTCAGTTACCACTCCAATTAACTAACAATTATTTAACATTAACAGTAATTACAGACGCCAGTTAAGCGCCTACAGATGTCAACTGTTAGCTTTGTACCTAATCACTCAATGAAATGGAGAAAGTTCAACAAACATCAATTAGCCAAGCAATTAGTATGAGGTAGGAAAGAGCATGTTATCGTGTGTGAGCTGATTCAATTTATTTTATTTTGTCAGTAAAACACACACAGGCAGACAAGCAGCAATAAGTTGCTGAGATTAGATAAAGCTGTATTGTTTTGCTGCTTACACAAGATTTTTTTTCCCCCCTCCTGTTCTCTCCCTTACATAGCTTCACTGTGCTTTGCCAGGCATTTGTTATCTTATCAAATGCATTTCATTTCCACTGGAAAAGCACAGCAGAGGGGTTTCCATCAGGTGTCACCTGAGCAGAGCCAGTCCTGCTCAGCCTGGCAGTGGGTTTAACCCAGGCTTAACCCAGGAGCTAGGCCAAGGACACCACACAGTGGATCTGTGGCTGTAGGTGAGCTCCTTCACTGGGTTTGTCATTTAGTGTTGGTTCTGGTTCCACAGCCCCTTGCTTGGGTTGTGAGGGGACCACAGGGCATTCCCAAAATGTGCCACTGTCACCCCCAGCCCTCCAGGGGAGCAGTGCTGCCTCCAGAAGCACCATGGAACATTCTGGGGGATTGTGTGCCCTGCCTGGCTCAAACATAAAATGAAAAAAAAAAAAAAAGAAGGAATGGGCCATAAATTAAGTGAAGTGGTTCATTCCCAGCCACCAACCAAGTTGCAGCACCAGCCTCTCTTCTAAAATGGTTTGAAGTCAGGAGAGCTGTGCAGAACCTGCTCAGGCCGTGGCTCTGGGGTGCTCAGGCTCTGGGGTGCTCAGGGTGTGCCTATGGGGTGCTCAGGCTGTGGCTCTGGGGTGCTCAGGGTGTGGGGTGCTCAGGCTGTGCCTCTGGGGTGCTCAGGGTGTGGTTATGGGGTGCTCAGGCTCTGGGGTGCTCAGGGTGTGCCTATGGGGTGTTCAGGGTGTGCCTGTGGGGTGCTCAGGCTGTGGCTCTGGGGTGCTCAGGGTGTGCCTATGGGGTGCTCAGGCTCTGGGGTGCTCAGGCTGTGGTTATGGGGTGCTCAGGCTCTGGGGTGCTCAGGCTGTGGTTATGGGGTGCTCAGGGTGTGCCTCTGGGGTGCTCAGGGTGTGCCTCTGGGGTGCTCAGGGTGTGCCTATGGGGTGCTCAGGCTGTGCCTCTGGGGTGCTCAGGGTGTGGGGTGCTCAGGCTGTGCCTCTGGGGTGCTCAGGGTGTGCCTATGGGGTGCTCAGGCTGTGGTTATGGGGTGCTCAGGGTGTGGGGTGCTCAGGCTGTGGTTATGGGGTGCTCAGGCTGTGGTTATGGGGTGCTCAGGCTCTGGGGTGCTCAGGCTGTGGTTATGGGGTGCTCAGGGTGTGCCTCTGGGGTGCTCAGGGTGTGCCTCTGGGGTGCTCAGGGTGTGCCTATGGGGTGCTCAGGCTGTGCCTCTGGGGTGCTCAGGGTGTGGGGTGCTCAGGCTGTGCCTCTGGGGTGCTCAGGGTGTGCCTATGGGGTGCTCAGGCTGTGGTTATGGGGTGCTCAGGGTGTGGGGTGCTCAGGCTGTGGTTATGGGGTGCTCAGGCTGTGGTTATGGGGTGCTCAGGCTCTGGGGTGCTCAGGGTGTGCCTATGGGTACACAGACTGCCCAGGCTTCCCAAACACCCAGCTGTGCCACCAGGCCCCCAGGTCACCTCCCGAGCCCTTCTCCCATAGGATCTGGTGCCTCCTCACTTGGCACAATGACACAGCCTGAGCAAGGGCTGTTAGACAGCCACTGTAGTTTAAAAAAGAAAAAGCACCCCAGAACATCCCACATCCTACAGGCTTGACACTCTGGATGTCAGTAGGAGTATTGCAGGGACATCTACAGGAATTGTGGGTGGGGTTTTTTTTTTCTTTTTGTTTTTTGTTGTTTTTTTAATAAAGTCTTAAAAGGTGCTTAATACCAAAGCAAAAAGGCTTTTTTTTTCTTCCAGTTCTCAATTGTCCCCCAGACAAGAATGCCTTTTGTCTTCAGAAAGGTTGGACAGGGTTTGGAGCAGCCAGGTCTGGTGGAAATGTCCCTGTCCACAGCAGGGCTGGAATGAGATGAGCACTTTAGGGTCCCTTCCAGCCCAAACCATTCCAGGATTAATCACCACCCTGATATATTTTAAATGTTTCCCCACACAAAATGATCCCACAAAGTCAGATGTTATTTTATCATGCAGACTGCCCACAAAAGCCCATGGAGTTCTATGAATTAGTCCTTGTTTTCCAAAGTGTGGGAACAGGAGTGGAGAACCACAGGCAGATCTCACTATTGCTTTCCAAAATCTCAGCTCTTTTTCCTAGAAAAACACAGAATCTGAACATGGGAAGGAACTCTTCAGTGTATGACCTGAGTGCAATAATATTTGTCTGAGTAGGCAGAAAAACTGAAATCAGCCTTCCCAGTGGGAGCTGCCACGTTCCTTGTGGTGGCAAAGAAGACTCTGTGAAGGATGACACTTCAGTCTGGTGAATGTTCAGCTTTCTCAGGGCTCAGCACAGATTATCCAAAGGAAAAGGCAGGCCCTGGCTATGAAGGGGTGCTTTGAGTCTCAAGAGATGGAGGAGGTTGTGACAGAGTATTTCTGGGCTCAGGGCAGGATAAAAAGGCTCTGATTTGTCCTTGTTTAGGCTTCAGCTCAGTCTGGTGCTTCCTTGCTCACTGCCTTCAAACACTCAGCATTTACTTGAGTGCTCTTCTGGATGAGAGTCACAGGAATAAATCCTGGGACACCCTGGGGACTCAGCACCCCAGGATCACTGAGATTTCCTTTTTTCTTATCCCTACTGGATGCTGGTGAATGAGGGGGGCTCAAGCTCCTTTTGCTGTCCCTGTCCCCAGCAGGTCCCATTCTCTTCCCCCCTGGCTGCTGAGCTGGGCAGTGTGAGTGGAGAGATTGCTCACCAGAACCCCAAACACAGAAAGGAACTAAAATAAAAGTAGGGTCATTTTGCAGCTGAGTTGCTCAAGTTGAAGATGGGGTGGGAGGAGGCAGAGCCTGGGTAAGGGCAGAGGGGCTGCCCCCACCAAGGTGCTGAAGGATCAGGATGGGGCTTCAGCTGCCATCAGCACTTGTCCTGGTGGTGTCCAAGGCATTCAGTTATTCAGGGGAACAGGAGCTGTTTCCAAGCTGGATGTGACTGACTGAGAGAAGCCTCAAGTGTGTCTTGCACAGTGTTCAAGTGGTTTAAAGAAGCCAATGTCAATGTATACTTAGAAAGTGGCAAACAGAGGAGCAGATAAACTGAGTGAAGTGCTCTCTAGAGCAGTTAATGGCCTTGGCTGACACGTGCTGGGAGAGTGAGGTGGAGCTGGGAGGGGGCTCCTTCTGTAATTATCATGGAATTGTACGGTCCCAGAATGGGTTGGGGTTGGAAGGGACCTCAAAGCCCATCCAGTGCCACCCCTGCCATGGCAGGGACACCTCCCACTGTCCCAGGCTGCTCCCAGCCCTGTCCAGCCTGGCCTTGGGCACTGCCAGGGATCCAGGGGCAGCCCCAGCTGCTCTGGGCACCCTGTGCCAGGGCCTGCCCACCCTCACAGGGAGGAATTTCTAAGCCAAAAATGTTCCCAGAAACCCTTTTCTTTTCTTTTGGAGCTGAAGACCTCAGCTTTTGCTAAGGCTGCTCAGGAGGGAGTTCACAGGCCCCAAACTCCACCAGAGCTGGAGTCTTTGCTAATGCATCAGGATTCCCCTGGCACTTGAAATCACGGCTCAAGGCACACTCACAGCTGGCCCTGAGCCCTCCAGAGCCACCTGATTTATTCCAATCTCCTGTTCACAGTCAGAGGAGCTCCCCAAACCTCCTGTTCCCCCCTCACCTGTAGTGATTCAGAAGTCATGCATGGCATGGGCCAGCCCACCTTCTCCCCCAGCCCCCTTGGGAACCTTCCCTGGGTCACTTTGTACTCTGAGGTCCTTCATGGGGCTTCACAAACGTTGAGGCTCTGGAGAACTGGGGGGTCTGGAGAGCTGGGCCCACCTGGGCCATCCCAGGCCTTGGTGAGGGAGATGGGGAAGAACCTGGGAAGAGGGATGAGGTGAAAGTGCTGCTGAGCTCCCCCAGCCATTTGCTGTACTTTCCAAATACTTCAGGTTAGTGGGTACTTTTGGAAATTAGAGGCAAAGGA
>NC_050497.2:11590504-11706890 GCF_012460135.2 Molothrus ater | reverse complement strand
ACTTAACCCTAACCCTAACCCTAACCCTAACCCTAACCCTAACCCTAACCCTAACCCTAACCCTAACCCTAACCCTAACCCTAACCCTAACCCTAACCCTAACCCTAACCCTAACCCTAACCCTAACCCTAACCCTAACCCTAACCCTAACCCTAACCCTAACCCTAACCCTAACCCTAACCCTAACCCTAACCCTAACCCTAACCCTAACCCTAACCCTAACCCTAACCCTAACCCTAACCCTAACCCTAACCCTAACCCTAACCCTAACCCTAACCCTAACCCTAACCCTAACCCTAACCCTAACCCTAACCCTAACCCTAACCCTAACCCTAACCCTAACCCTAACCCTAACCCTAACCCTAACCCTAACCCTAACCCTAACCCTAACCCTAACCCTAACCCTAACCCTAACCCTAACCCTAACCCTAACCCTAACCCTAACCCTAACCCTAACCCTAACCCTAACCCTAACCCTAACCCTAACCCTAACCCTAACCCTAACCCTAACCCTAACCCTAACCCTAACCCTAACCCTAACCCTAACCCTAACCCTAACCCTAACCCTAACCCTAACCCTAACCCTAACCCTAACCCTAACCCTAACCCTAACCCTAACCCTAACCCTAACCCTAACCCTAACCCTAACCCTAACCCTAACCCTAACCCTAACCCTAACCCTAACCCTAACCCTAACCCTAACCCTAACCCTAACCCTAACCCTAACCCTAACCCTAACCCTAACCCTAACCCTAACCCTAACCCTAACCCTAACCCTAACCCTAACCCTAACCCTAACCCTAACCCTAACCCTAACCCTAACCCTAACCCTAACCCTAACCCTAACCCTAACCCTAACCCTAACCCTAACCCTAACCCTAACCCTAACCCTAACCCTAACCCTAACCCTAACCCTAACCCTAACCCTAACCCTAACCCTAACCCTAACCCTAACCCTAACCCTAACCCTAACCCTAACCCTAACCCTAACCCTAACCCTAACCCTAACCCTAACCCTAACCCTAACCCTAACCCTAACCCTAACCCTAACCCTAACCCTAACCCTAACCCTAACCCTAACCCTAACCCTAACCCTAACCCTAACCCTAACCCTAACCCTAACCCTAACCCTAACCCTAACCCTAACCCTAACCCTAACCCTAACCCTAACCCTAACCCTAACCCTAACCCTAACCCTAACCCTAACCCTAACCCTAACCCTAACCCTAACCCTAACCCTAACCCTAACCCTAACCCTAACCCTAACCCTAACCCTAACCCTAACCCTAACCCTAACCCTAACCCTAACCCTAACCCTAACCCTAACCCTAACCCTAACCCTAACCCTAACCCTAACCCTAACCCTAACCCTAACCCTAACCCTAACCCTAACCCTAACCCTAACCCTAACCCTAACCCTAACCCTAACCCTAACCCTAACCCTAACCCTAACCCTAACCCTAACCCTAACCCTAACCCTAACCCTAACCCTAACCCTAACCCTAACCCTAACCCTAACCCTAACCCTAACCCTAACCCTAACCCTAACCCTAACCCTAACCCTAACCCTAACCCTAACCCTAACCCTAACCCTAACCCTAACCCTAACCCTAACCCTAACCCTAACCCTAACCCTAACCCTAACCCTAACCCTAACCCTAACCCTAACCCTAACCCTAACCCTAACCCTAACCCTAACCCTAACCCTAACCCTAACCCTAACCCTAACCCTAACCCTAACCCTAACCCTAACCCTAACCCTAACCCTAACCCTAACCCTAACCCTAACCCTAACCCTAACCCTAACCCTAACCCTAACCCTAACCCTAACCCTAACCCTAACCCTAACCCTAACCCTAACCCTAACCCTAACCCTAACCCTAACCCTAACCCTAACCCTAACCCTAACCCTAACCCTAACCCTAACCCTAACCCTAACCCTAACCCTAACCCTAACCCTAACCCTAACCCTAACCCTAACCCTAACCCTAACCCTAACCCTAACCCTAACCCTAACCCTAACCCTAACCCTAACCCTAACCCTAACCCTAACCCTAACCCTAACCCTAACCCTAACCCTAACCCTAACCCTAACCCTAACCCTAACCCTAACCCTAACCCTAACCCTAACCCTAACCCTAACCCTAACCCTAACCCTAACCCTAACCCTAACCCTAACCCTAACCCTAACCCTAACCCTAACCCTAACCCTAACCCTAACCCTAACCCTAACCCTAACCCTAACCCTAACCCTAACCCTAACCCTAACCCTAACCCTAACCCTAACCCTAACCCTAACCCTAACCCTAACCCTAACCCTAACCCTAACCCTAACCCTAACCCTAACCCTAACCCTAACCCTAACCCTAACCCTAACCCTAACCCTAACCCTAACCCTAACCCTAACCCTAACCCTAACCCTAACCCTAACCCTAACCCTAACCCTAACCCTAACCCTAACCCTAACCCTAACCCTAACCCTAACCCTAACCCTAACCCTAACCCTAACCCTAACCCTAACCCTAACCCTAACCCTAACCCTAACCCTAACCCTAACCCTAACCCTAACCCTAACCCTAACCCTAACCCTAACCCTAACCCTAACCCTAACCCTAACCCTAACCCTAACCCTAACCCTAACCCTAACCCTAACCCTAACCCTAACCCTAACCCTAACCCTAACCCTAACCCTAACCCTAACCCTAACCCTAACCCTAACCCTAACCCTAACCCTAACCCTAACCCTAACCCTAACCCTAACCCTAACCCTAACCCTAACCCTAACCCTAACCCTAACCCTAACCCTAACCCTAACCCTAACCCTAACCCTAACCCTAACCCTAACCCTAACCCTAACCCTAACCCTAACCCTAACCCTAACCCTAACCCTAACCCTAACCCTAACCCTAACCCTAACCCTAACCCTAACCCTAACCCTAACCCTAACCCTAACCCTAACCCTAACCCTAACCCTAACCCTAACCCTAACCCTAACCCTAACCCTAACCCTAACCCTAACCCTAACCCTAACCCTAACCCTAACCCTAACCCTAACCCTAACCCTAACCCTAACCCTAACCCTAACCCTAACCCTAACCCTAACCCTAACCCTAACCCTAACCCTAACCCTAACCCTAACCCTAACCCTAACCCTAACCCTAACCCTAACCCTAACCCTAACCCTAACCCTAACCCTAACCCTAACCCTAACCCTAACCCTAACCCTAACCCTAACCCTAACCCTAACCCTAACCCTAACCCTAACCCTAACCCTAACCCTAACCCTAACCCTAACCCTAACCCTAACCCTAACCCTAACCCTAACCCTAACCCTAACCCTAACCCTAACCCTAACCCTAACCCTAACCCTAACCCTAACCCTAACCCTAACCCTAACCCTAACCCTAACCCTAACCCTAACCCTAACCCTAACCCTAACCCTAACCCTAACCCTAACCCTAACCCTAACCCTAACCCTAACCCTAACCCTAACCCTAACCTAACCCTAACCCTAACCCTAACCCTAACCCTAACCCTAACCCTAACCCTAACCCTAACCCTAACCCTAACCCTAACCCTAACCCTAACCCTAACCCTAACCCTAACCCTAACCCTAACCCTAACCCTAACCCTAACCCTAACCCTAACCCTAACCCTAACCCTAACCCTAACCCTAACCCTAACCCTAACCCTAACCCTAACCCTAACCCTAACCCTAACCCTAACCCTAACCCTAACCCTAACCCTAACCCTAACCCTAACCCTAACCCTAACCCTAACCCTAACCCTAACCCTAACCCTAACCCTAACCCTAACCCTAACCCTAACCCTAACCCTAACCCTAACCCTAACCCTAACCCTAACCCTAACCCTAACCCTAACCCTAACCCTAACCCTAACCCTAACCCTAACCCTAACCCTAACCCTAACCCTAACCCTAACCCTAACCCTAACCCTAACCCTAACCCTAACCCTAACCCTAACCCTAACCCTAACCCTAACCCTAACCCTAACCCTAACCCTAACCCTAACCCTAACCCTAACCCTAACCCTAACCCTAACCCTAACCCTAACCCTAACCCTAACCCTAACCCTAACCCTAACCCTAACCCTAACCCTAACCCTAACCCTAACCCTAACCCTAACCCTAACCCTAACCCTAACCCTAACCCTAACCCTAACCCTAACCCTAACCCTAACCCTAACCCTAACCCTAACCCTAACCCTAACCCTAACCCTAACCCTAACCCTAACCCTAACCCTAACCCTAACCCTAACCCTAACCCTAACCCTAACCCTAACCCTAACCCTAACCCTAACCCTAACCCTAACCCTAACCCTAACCCTAACCCTAACCCTAACCCTAACCCTAACCCTAACCCTAACCCTAACCCTAACCCTAACCCTAACCCTAACCCTAACCCTAACCCTAACCCTAACCCTAACCCTAACCCTAACCCTAACCCTAACCCTAACCCTAACCCTAACCCTAACCCTAACCCTAACCCTAACCCTAACCCTAACCCTAACCCTAACCCTAACCCTAACCCTAACCCTAACCCTAACCCTAACCCTAACCCTAACCCTAACCCTAACCCTAACCCTAACCCTAACCCTAACCCTAACCCTAACCCTAACCCTAACCCTAACCCTAACCCTAACCCTAACCCTAACCCTAACCCTAACCCTAACCCTAACCCTAACCCTAACCCTAACCCTAACCCTAACCCTAACCCTAACCCTAACCCTAACCCTAACCCTAACCCTAACCCTAACCCTAACCCTAACCCTAACCCTAACCCTAACCCTAACCCTAACCCTAACCCTAACCCTAACCCTAACCCTAACCCTAACCCTAACCCTAACCCTAACCCTAACCCTAACCCTAACCCTAACCCTAACCCTAACCCTAACCCTAACCCTAACCCTAACCCTAACCCTAACCCTAACCCTAACCCTAACCCTAACCCTAACCCTAACCCTAACCCTAACCCTAACCCTAACCCTAACCCTAACCCTAACCCTAACCCTAACCCTAACCCTAACCCTAACCCTAACCCTAACCCTAACCCTAACCCTAACCCTAACCCTAACCCTAACCCTAACCCTAACCCTAACCCTAACCCTAACCCTAACCCTAACCCTAACCCTAACCCTAACCCTAACCCTAACCCTAACCCTAACCCTAACCCTAACCCTAACCCTAACCCTAACCCTAACCCTAACCCTAACCCTAACCCTAACCCTAACCCTAACCCTAACCCTAACCCTAACCCTAACCCTAACCCTAACCCTAACCCTAACCCTAACCCTAACCCTAACCCTAACCCTAACCCTAACCCTAACCCTAACCCTAACCCTAACCCTAACCCTAACCCTAACCCTAACCCTAACCCTAACCCTAACCCTAACCCTAACCCTAACCCTAACCCTAACCCTAACCCTAACCCTAACCCTAACCCTAACCCTAACCCTAACCCTAACCCTAACCCTAACCCTAACCCTAACCCTAACCCTAACCCTAACCCTAACCCTAACCCTAACCCTAACCCTAACCCTAACCCTAACCCTAACCCTAACCCTAACCCTAACCCTAACCCTAACCCTAACCCTAACCCTAACCCTAACCCTAACCCTAACCCTAACCCTAACCCTAACCCTAACCCTAACCCTAACCCTAACCCTAACCCTAACCCTAACCCTAACCCTAACCCTAACCCTAACCCTAACCCTAACCCTAACCCTAACCCTAACCCTAACCCTAACCCTAACCCTAACCCTAACCCTAACCCTAACCCTAACCCTAACCCTAACCCTAACCCTAACCCTAACCCTAACCCTAACCCTAACCCTAACCCTAACCCTAACCCTAACCCTAACCCTAACCCTAACCCTAACCCTAACCCTAACCCTAACCCTAACCCTAACCCTAACCCTAACCCTAACCCTAACCCTAACCCTAACCCTAACCCTAACCCTAACCCTAACCCTAACCCTAACCCTAACCCTAACCCTAACCCTAACCCTAACCCTAACCCTAACCCTAACCCTAACCCTAACCCTAACCCTAACCCTAACCCTAACCCTAACCCTAACCCTAACCCTAACCCTAACCCTAACCCTAACCCTAACCCTAACCCTAACCCTAACCCTAACCCTAACCCTAACCCTAACCCTAACCCTAACCCTAACCCTAACCCTAACCCTAACCCTAACCCTAACCCTAACCCTAACCCTAACCCTAACCCTAACCCTAACCCTAACCCTAACCCTAACCCTAACCCTAACCCTAACCCTAACCCTAACCCTAACCCTAACCCTAACCCTAACCCTAACCCTAACCCTAACCCTAACCCTAACCCTAACCCTAACCCTAACCCTAACCCTAACCCTAACCCTAACCCTAACCCTAACCCTAACCCTAACCCTAACCCTAACCCTAACCCTAACCCTAACCCTAACCCTAACCCTAACCCTAACCCTAACCCTAACCCTAACCCTAACCCTAACCCTAACCCTAACCCTAACCCTAACCCTAACCCTAACCCTAACCCTAACCCTAACCCTAACCCTAACCCTAACCCTAACCCTAACCCTAACCCTAACCCTAACCCTAACCCTAACCCTAACCCTAACCCTAACCCTAACCCTAACCCTAACCCTAACCCTAACCCTAACCCTAACCCTAACCCTAACCCTAACCCTAACCCTAACCCTAACCCTAACCCTAACCCTAACCCTAACCCTAACCCTAACCCTAACCCTAACCCTAACCCTAACCCTAACCCTAACCCTAACCCTAACCCTAACCCTAACCCTAACCCTAACCCTAACCCTAACCCTAACCCTAACCCTAACCCTAACCCTAACCCTAACCCTAACCCTAACCCTAACCCTAACCCTAACCCTAACCCTAACCCTAACCCTAACCCTAACCCTAACCCTAACCCTAACCCTAACCCTAACCCTAACCCTAACCCTAACCCTAACCCTAACCCTAACCCTAACCCTAACCCTAACCCTAACCCTAACCCTAACCCTAACCCTAACCCTAACCCTAACCCTAACCCTAACCCTAACCCTAACCCTAACCCTAACCCTAACCCTAACCCTAACCCTAACCCTAACCCTAACCCTAACCCTAACCCTAACCCTAACCCTAACCCTAACCCTAACCCTAACCCTAACCCTAACCCTAACCCTAACCCTAACCCTAACCCTAACCCTAACCCTAACCCTAACCCTAACCCTAACCCTAACCCTAACCCTAACCCTAACCCTAACCCTGACCCTGACCCTGACCCTGACCCTGACCCTGACCCTGACCCTGACCCTGACCCTGACCCTGACCCTGACCCTGACCCTGACCCTGACCCTGACCCTGACCCTGACCCTGACCCTGACCCTGACCCTGACCCTGACCCTGACCCTGACCCTGACCCTGACCCTGACCCTGACCCTGACCCTGACCCTGACCCTGACCCTGACCCTGACCCTGACCCTGACCCTAACCCTGACCCTGACCCTGACCCTGACCCTGACCCTGACCCTGACCCTGACCCTGACCCTGACCCTGACCCTAACCCTAACCCTAACCCTAACCCTAACCCTAACCCTAACCCTAACCCTAACCCTAACCCTAACCCTAACCCTAACCCTAACCCTAACCCTAACCCTAACCCTAACCCTAACCCTAACCCTAACCCTAACCCTAACCCTAACCCTAACCCTAACCCTAACCCTAACCCTAACCCTAACCCTAACCCTAACCCTAACCCTAACCCTAACCCTAACCCTAACCCTAACCCTAACCCTAACCCTAACCCTAACCCTAACCCTAACCCTACAAAATGGCGGCCGCCGTGACGTCGTGATGACTCATCAAGATGGTGGCGCCCATACGGTCACGTGGTACAGAACCAAGATGGCGGCCCCCATGAGGTCATGTGACTGGGGAGCCAAGATGGCTGCCCCCATGGTGTCATGTGACTCAGGTCCAAGATGGCCGCTCTTGTGATGTCATCCAAGATGGCGGCCATCTGGTGGTCACGTGGTGTCGTACAAGATGGCGGTGCCCATGCAGTCACGTGATCGAGGTTCCAAGATGGCGGCGCCCAGTAGGTCATGTGACCTGGGATCAAGATGGCGGACCCTGTGATGTCATCCAACATGGCGGCGCCCAGTAGGTCACGTGACCATGGATCAAGATGGCGGCGGTCACGTGACCCTGGATCCAAGATGGCGGGCCCTATGATGTCATCCAAGATGGCGGCGCCCAGGAGGTCACGTGATCAGAGAACCAAGATGGCGGCGCCCATGGGGTCATGTGACCCGGGACCAAGATGGCGGACCCCATGATGTCATCCAAGATGGCGGCCCCCATAGTGTCACGTGGTACGGCACCAAGATGGTGGCGCCCACGGAGTCATGTGATCGGTGACCAGGATGGCGGCCATCACGTGATCCTGGATTCAAGATGGCGACCCCTGTGATGTCATCCAAGATGGCGGCATCCAGTAGGTCACGTGACCATGGATCCAACATGGCGACACCCATAGAGTCATGTGACCCGGGACCAATATGGCGGCGGTCACGTGATCGGAGAAACCAAGATGGTGCCCCCTGTGATGTCATCCAAGATGGCGGCCTCCTAGTGGTCACGTGGTGCCGTACAAGATGGCGGCGCCCAGGGGTCACGTGGTGCGGGAAGCAAGATGGCGGCCTCCAGGGGTCACGTGACCCGAGAGCCAAGATGGCGGCGAGTGCTTTGTGACGTCATTTACGGCAAAATGGCGGCCGCGGGGGTGATGTCATTTACGGCAACAAGATGGCGGCCGCGAGGGGTCACGTGGTGCGGGGGACAAGATGGCGGCCGCGGGGGGGGTCACGTGGTGCGGGGGACAAGATGGCGGCCGCGAGGGGGGGGTCACGTGGTGTACGGGAAGCAAGATGGCGGCCGTGCTGGGTGACGTCATTAGGGACAAAATGGCGGCCGCGGGGACCGGGATTTTTTTCTCGGTTTCGGGGGGGTTTTGCGGGGTTTTTCTGGGTCATGTGTGGCTGGAATGGCGTTCCGGTTCGCGCGGGGTCGGTGGCGTGGCGTGCGGGGGTCTGGGGGGCGCGGGGTGGGTGGTGCCGTTTCGATTGGGCGTCTGGTGTGGACGCCTGTGCACTGGGGTCCTTTTTGGTGCGGGTCGCGCTGATGACGTCATCGGGGTGCGCCGCGGGTGCAGTGTGGCGCTGGAGACGGCAGGGGGCGCTGTGCATGCAGTACCCGGTTGCAGACGGCAGGGGGCGCTGTGCATGCAGTACCGGCCGGCAAACACCAGGTGGCGCTGTGCATGCAGTACCGGCCGGCAAACACCAGGTGGCGCTGTGCGTGCAGTACCGGCCGGCAAACACCAGGTGGCGCTGTGCGTGCAGTACCGGCCGGCAAACACCAGGTGGCGCTGTGCGTGCAGTACCGGCCGGCAAACACCAGGTGGCGCTGTGAGTGCAGTACTGGCCGGCAAACACCAGGTGGTGCTGTGAGTGCAGTACTCGTGAGCAAACGGCAGGGGGGGCTGTGAGCGCACTGTCTATGGGTGGGTGGCATGGGGTG
Organism: Molothrus ater; assembly: GCF_012460135.2. Lineage (NCBI taxonomy): Eukaryota > Metazoa > Chordata > Aves > Passeriformes > Icteridae > Molothrus > Molothrus ater. The sequence continues at coordinate 11,697,289 of NC_050497.2, read as the reverse complement.
GGGTGCTGGCTTGCAGGGGGTGGGTCTGGGGAGGGGGGTGGCCATGGGGGCGGGGTTTGGCTGATGGCTACTGATTACTGGCACCTGGAGTGGGGTCCCTATATACTGTATATAGTAAAAAGAAGAAAAACTATATGTCCGGTGCAGCAGTAGGAAATTTCAGGCTCCCAGGGAGTAAATGGTTTGCTTTTTGAAATTGTTTTTTTTCTTTTACTCCCAGGGAGCCGGAAAGTTTCTACTGCTGCTGTTTTAAACTAAATTAAAGCTAGAAAACAAAGCAAGAAAGAGGAGGAGAGAGAGAAGAGAGAGAGGAGAGAGAAAGAGAGAAGCAGAGAGAAAAGAGAGAGAAGCAGAGAGAGAAGCAGAGAGAGAAGCACAGAGAAAAGAGAGAGAAGCAGAGAGAAAACAGAGAGAAGCAGAGAGAAAAGAGAGAGAAGCAGAGAGAGAAGCACAGAGAAAAGAGAGAGAAGCAGAGAGAGAAGCACAGAGAAAAGAGAGAGAAGCAGAGAGAAAACAGAGAGAAGCAGAGAGAAGCAGAGAGAAAAGAGAGAAGAAGAGAGAGAAGCAGAGAGAAAGCAGAGAGAAGAAGAGAGAAAACAGAGAAAAGCAGAGAGAAAAGAGAGAGAAGCAGAGAGAGAAGCACAGAGAGAAGAGAAGCAGAGAGAGAAGCACAGAGAAAAGAGAGAGAAGCAGAGAGAAAACAGAGAGAAAAGAGAGAAGAAGAGAGAGAAGCAGAGAGAAAGCAGAGAGAAAACAGAAAGAAGAGAGAAAACAGAGAAAAGCAGAGAGAAAACAGAGAGAAAAGAGAGAATCAGAGAGAAAAGAGAGAGAAAAGAGAGAAGCAGAGAGAAAAGAGAGAGAAAAGAGAGAAGCAGAGAGAAAAGAGAGAGAAAAGAGAGAAGCAGAGAGAAAAGACAGAGAAAAGAGAGAGAAGCAAAGAGAAAAGACAGAGAGAAGCACAAAGAGAGAGAGAAGCAAGGAGAAAAGACAAAGAAACAAAGAAAAAAGGGAGAGAGAAAAGAGTTGGAAAACAGAGGGAGAGAAGAAAAGACAGAGAATAGAGGACAGAACAAGGACAAAGACAGAGAAAGAAGAGAAGAGGAGAGAACAGAGACAGAGGAGACAGCATGAGACAGAGAGAGGGAGAAGAGACAGAGAGGAAAAGACAGAGAACTGACAAGAAGACAGAGAAGAAAATAAAACAGGAAGACAGAGTGAGACAGGAAAAGGAGGGTGGTAAAACTGAAGAAGGACAGGAGTTAGAGGGAAAAGAAAGTGGTTAGGAGTAGAGTGAAAGTGAAAACTGAGGAGTGGGGTGAAAAAGGAAAAGACTAAGAGCAAAAAACACAAACTCAGGAAAAGGAGAACACGGAGAGAAAGAGAAGCGAGAAGACTGACATTAGCAGTTACAAACAAAACAGAAACAAATGGTTAGAGATAGATGGAAGTTAAGTTAGAAATAGAACAGTAAAGTCAGGAGCAAAAGGAAGAAATACAGTGGAAAGAAATGACAAAACCACACCAAAAAAAGGACAGGAGCCACAGTGGGGGAAGGAAGGGCAGGGGGTATCTTTATTAGGGGTGACTCAACTTTATTAAAAGAATGTTTTTATTTATACATCAGCAAAATACATGGAAACAGTATATACAAATGCAAGTGCAGATACAATCCAAAGACGCACTGGTAAAAGTCTAGTTTACATACAGAGCAATACAGGGCAATGCAGCAGCTACAACAAATGCAATACAGCAAAATACAGCAAAAAATACAGCAAAATATACAGCAAAATAATACAGCAGTTAATGCAAATGCAATACAGAGCAATACAACACATACTAACACAGGATGATAACCTTTTTCTATTTTCATTACAGGTTGATTCATTGTTACAGGACACCCAAAGCAACAAAAGCACACAGAAAACAACACTCATCTACCATTAACACCCCCGTCACATTACACACAAACTCACATCACTGCCATCACAACTGCTAAATTACACCCCAGCAATCATTGCTCCTCGGGAACGTGGTTCCCGGGAGCCTCCAAAAATATCCTCCTGCCTGACAAAAACCCCAGTCCCTAGAGGGTCCGCACCCAAACTTTGGCGATGAACATCGCCTCACAGACCAACCGGGACCGGGGAAAAAAAAACCCAGCCGGGGGAAAAAAAAAAAAAAAACCCCCGGCTGGGGATTTTTTATTCTAAATTTAAAAATGAGTTGAAAAACCTGAAAAGCAAAAGTCATACAAGGTTACAACCCTAGAACCCTTCAACACACACACACTTCCTTCACCTTACACACAAACCCACACTAAACCACACCTCAACTGCTCTGCTAACCCTCGGCACACACTCACACCCCTCCTCGGGAACATGGTTCCCGGGAGCCTCCAAAAATATCCTCCTGCCTGACGAAAACCCCGGTCCCTGGAGGGTCTGCGCCCAAACTTTGGCGATGAACGTCGCCTCGCAGACCGACCAGGACCGGGGAAAAAAAAAACCCAGCCGGGGGGAAAAAAAAAAAAAAAAACCCCGGCTGGGGATTTTTTATTCTAAATTTAAAAATGAGTTGAAAAACCTGAAAAGCAAAAGTCATAAAAGGTTACAACCCTAGAACCCTTCAACACACACACACTTCCTTCAGCTTACACACAAACCCACACTAAATCACACCTCAACTGCTCTGCTAACCCTCAGCACACACTCACGTCCCTCCTCAGGAACATGGTTCCCGGGAGCCTCCAAAAATATCCTCCTGCCTGACGAAAACCCCGGTCCCTGGAGGGTCCGCGCCCAAACTTTGGCGATGAACGTCGCCTCGCAGACCGACCGGGACCAGGGAAAAAAAAACCCAGCCGGGGGGAAAAAAAAAAAAAACCCCCCGGCTGGGGATTTTTTATTCTAAATTTAAAAATGAGTTGAAAAACCTGAAAGGCAAAAGTCACACAAGGTTAAATCCAGTCAGCATGCACTCACACACGCAGACAGACATATGCTGTCACTCACGCTCTTCCCGTTTACATGCTGGGTGTGGCCCTTACTCAAGACGCTGAAGAACACGCTTCCACGCTTCTTCTGGCTGCCGCTCCTTGACGTCAAATGGTAGATTCGCGGGAAATCGGTAGCCTCGGGGACCTGTGAGACAACAGGAAGCAGTCAATGAGTGGCTATCTGACAGCTAGGACTTGTCCCTGCTCTGACCGATAAATTTTCTACCCAAAACCCCATTAAAGACAGATGAACAGCAAAGTTTTTAAAACTCTTCTACCTAACTGTGACTACATGCCAGGGCAGGGCAGCTCCGAGCATAAGTGGTACAGTGTAAGTACATACAGTATAAACCAGCATAGGCACACACAATATAAGTACATACAGTATAAGTACATACACTATAAACCAGCATAGGCACACGCAATATAAGTACATACAGTATAAGCCAGCATAGGTACACACAGTGTAAGTACATACAGTACAAGTACATACAGTATAAGCCAGCATAGGTACACACAGTGTAAGTACATACAGTACAAGTACATACAGTATAAGCCAGCATAGGCACACACAGTGTAAGTACATACAGTATAAGCCAGCATAGGTACACACAGTGTAAGTACATACAGTATAAGCCAGCATAGGTACACACAATGTAAGTACATACAGTATAAGCCAACATAGGTACATGCAATGTAAGCCAGGACTTGAGATAGCTCTCTGGAAGATTAATTCTTGAGCCCTATACCCCTTGGGAGGATGGAACCTATCGAACTCCTGCGGTCACGTGAGGAGGGTGTAAGATGCTCCCTCGGGAAGTCCAAGAGAATGGCGTGGAAAAAAAGGCACTACCAAAGCTGGTAGTGAGAAGGAAGATGGATGAGAACATTTTGTCCCTTTGAGGATCTTGTCCCTTCCTGTCTCAAAGAGTAAAAATGTAAAGATGCCGGAATAAGGGATATCCGGAAAGGAACGTGAGTAGAATATGGCCTACGTGGCACGGAATAGTGCCGATAAAGCGTCAAGACGTAACAAGGACCTGTGACGTGGAAGATGACGGACACAGACTACATAACACAGACACAGACAACATAACATAGACACAAATGACATAACACAGAGACGAGTGGCAACTGCCTGGCACTGTCCCCTTAGGGACCCAAGATGCGTAGCCCAAGGTGAGCCAGAGGCTGATGATGCCAAAGGAAAGGAAGCCCTATGACAATGGCAAGTGATGATGAAATGTAACTCGTCAAAAGAAGTTAGTGCCGAAGCAGTTAAGAGGATGCTCGAGAGGGGCGGCGAGCCTAGAGAAGGAAGCCGACTGCTGGGTGACCGTGGCCGTAGCTCCGGACGTGAAGGCGAGCTCCTCGGGGGAAAGATCCGCGACGACGTCGAGTCGAGGGAGGCGGACGACGCAAAGTTCCCGAGAATGTGGAGATGGGTCGGAACTGTCCTGCCCGGCAAAGGCTCTGGCGAGGCTGAGGGGAAACCCTCTCCCTTTACTTCCAGAGAGCCCACCCCGCTACAGACCTGTCCCCTAAGCTGGCATCTGATTGCCTCCTGTGATACTAAAGGCTATTCCCCTTCTCCCAACCACTGGCCCCGACACTTAGCTTTCGGAAGATGAGAGGACAAAATCCATCCTCGGTCAGACGTGGACGTTGAGATGCTCTCCGTGTGTGCTTCGGTGCTGCCGTTTCCAAGCTTGGGCTACGAGCCTCCTCAGGGTACCTAAGACAAAACAGAAAACCTGACTATTGCCCTCAAAAACAGTAATTCCCGGGACTCCTCCGCACCACTGCCCCGGCTCACCTCAAATCTTGATTTGGCTCCGGAGGGTGCCCGGAAGATACCTGCAAAGAGAAAAGGGACACGCTTAGCAGGCTGCTGTGTAACGCTCACCTAGGAGTCAGCCTGCCTAAACTCCGACTCACCTGCCCTCCTCTGATCCAGGGCGTGCCTAGGGCAGCGACAGCACCTGCAAAGAAACAAAGCGGAAAAGCATGCTGAGATACTGTGAAAACACAACCTCCCTAATCTGACAAGGATGCCACACCGATACCTTAAGCTCTCACCCACCTGGCATAGGCGTGCTCGGCCAGGAGAGATGGCAAGTGGACCACCTAAAATAAAAAAACAAGAGGAGATGCTTAGAGCTGCACTAAAACTGAGACATCAGCAATAACAACTGCTTCTGTATGCTATTCAATGCTCACCTCGCCCACTCGGCCTTGACTGCTGCTCTCGGCCTTGACTTCCTAAAAAGAGAGACAAAGAACAATGCTGTAACGGCCACCATTTATGCTTCCTCTGCAGAGACAAACAGTGACTGACCTGCTCGGGGCAATCCCCGCACCTGGGATGGGGGGCTCTGCCCTGGATTTTATCCTTCTGCATCTGAAAGAAAGTCAGGACAAGAGTCAAACTGTTGCAGGATAACTTAAGAGCTCCAGATATCCTGTGTCCATCTACAAATCCCACCTAGAGTCCAACTACACCCCGCATTACAAACTCCAAGTCCCCGGGACTTCTCCTATTGCACCAGGCTATGCGGCAGGGCAGAGCAGCTCCGGCACAAATGTGTGCACACACCCGTGACACAGGACAGGACGTGACAGACAACGGGGACACAACACAGACAGAAATCTCGAGACAAGAACCATGACTGCAAGGAGCACAAGGACAGAAAATTAGATGACTGAGGTAAGACCGATGGCGAGTTGATGAGGCTCAGAGAAACCTGGAGGAAGAGGATGCTAAACTGAATGATTTAGTCCAAAAACTGCAAAGATGGATGCACGAGAATCCTACAGCCAGAAGCCTCTACCTGCCCTCACATTCTTTCAAGTCCTAGTCCACCATAATGGATCCTGGCGGGGCAGAGCTGTCCATACAGCTCAGAACAAGACCTGAAAAGACATCTGACCGGATGCTTCTAAAGAGACAAGAGAGTCTGATGCCTGTCGGAGCTCCTGAGGCAAAAGTTCTATGGCCTGGATTCCAGGCCAAGAAATGCAGAGATTGCAGATGCTAACAATGATGCCAGGGTGTCTGACAGGCCCCTCAAAGGCCTAAGGTAAAGGACACAACATATCCAAACAACACATAACACACAAAAGACAAGTGACACGATACACACCAGGACTGCTCTGCCCTGCGCACATCAGCACTGTGATCCAAAGTCCGGCTTTGCTTTTATGGGGCCTAAGGGGCCACTTCGTGGACACCCCCACCTCCAAAGTGGACTGAAAAACCCCTCCCAGTAATTCCCAAACCAGCCCCCTGCTTTCATCCCCTCTGTGGATCGTGGCCCTCTACTTATCTCTCGCACAGCTGGTGCTGTCGGTCTCCGGTGTGAAGAAAGGCCACCTCGTCAGCTGGGAAGGTCCTGCTGGCACCGGGCTGGTGTCTCTCAGACAGCTGTATTAAAGAAAACCAAACATCAGTGCCTGATCTTGGCAGCCCATGGGCCAAAACCCCACAAGTCTGCTACTCACCATGCTCCTAAGAACGCTCAGCTGCTCGGGCCGCATGCTTCGGGCACACTCGGAGACCAAGACCGTCGTCACAGGGGGTGCCTGGGTTAAGAGGAAATGAGGTGATTGGGCATGGCTAAAACCTGAGGGGACCCTCGCTCCTCCTCCCTACATCCCCTACTCACCGCAACACCTTGGCAGCTGCTGAAGGTCACCTGGACGGCACCTGGAAATAGAAGAGTTCAGGGCTTCATCACCAGGTCCTGTAATGCATCCACAGGGCTCACACGTGCAGGGAACGCGGTGCATCAGCTGGCTGGTGACGGGGGCTTGACAGGCTCCCAGTGGATTGCCTAAATCACAAAAAAGAGAATGGAAGCTTAGAGCTGCACCAGAAACTGAGACCTGAGCAATAACAGCTACTTCTCTCCACTGCTCACCTTGACTGCTGGTATCCAGACTTACTTCCTAAAAAGAAAGACAAAGAACAGAGCTTTAACAGAGTCACCACATACACTTCTGCTGCAGAGACAAATGGTGCCTCACCTGCTCGGGGGAAACCCCTCACCCGGGATGGGGCCCTCTGGCACACATTTAATCCATCTGAATCTGAAAAAAAAGTTAGGAGAAGAGTCAAACTGTTGCAGGATAACTTAAGAGCTCCAGATATCCTGTGTCCATCTACAAAGCCCACCTAGAGTCCAACTACACCCCACATTACAAACTTCAAGTCCCCGGGACTTCTCCTATTGCACCAGGCTATGCGGCAGGGCAGAGCAGCTCCGGCACAAATGTGTGCAGACACCCGTGACACGGGACGGGACGTGACACACAACGGGGACACAACACGGACAGAAAGCTCCTCGCAAGGAAAATGGCTGCGAGGACTGAGAGAATGCAAAAGGAGATGACCGAGGTGAGACCGATGGTGAGCGGTTGAGGCTCAGAGAAACCTGGAGGAACAAGATGCTAACTGAATGATTTAGTCCAAGAACTGCAAAGATGGATGCCCGAGAATCCTATGGCCAGAAGCCTCTACCTGCCCTCATATTCTTTCAAGTCCTAGTCCACCATAATGGATCCTGGCAGGGCAGAGCTGTCCATACAGCTCAGATCAAGACCTGAAAAGACATCTGACCGGATGCTTCTAAAGAGCCAAGAGAGTCTGATGCCTGTCGGAGCTCCTGAGTCCAAAAGGTCTATGGCATTGGTGCCAGGCCAAGGAATGCAGAGATCACAGATGCTAACAATGATGCCAGGGTTTCTGACAGGCCCCTCCAAGGCCTAAGGTAAAGGACATGACATATCCAAACACACATAATACACAAAAGACAAGTGACATGATACACACCAGGACTCCTCTGCCCTGCGCACCTCAGCACTGTGATCACAAGTCAGGCTTTGCATTTATGGGGCCTAAGGGGCCACTTTGTGGACACCCCCATCTCCAAAGGAGACTCAAAAATCCCTCCCGGTGGGTCCCTACCCTGCACCCCGCTTTCATCCCATCTGTGGGTTGTACCCCTCTACTTATCTCTCAGACATCTGGGGATGCAGGTCTGTGTCAGGTGCAACAGAAGGCTGCCTCAACATCTGGGAAGTTCCTGCTGGCACTGTTGTTCAACAACTTCCTGTTGTTTCTTAGTCAGCTACATGAAAGAAATGCAAATATTAATGCATGATCAATGCAGCACACTGGCCAAAACCCAACAATTCTGCCACTCACCGTTCTCCTAAGAATGCCCGGCTCCTGGGGCCGCACCCTTCAGCCGCCCTCGGAGGCTGATGCCATTGTCACGGGGTTAGCCTGGGGTAAAAGGAGACGAGGTGATGTGGAATTGCTGAAACCTGAGCAGACCCTAGCTCCGCCTCCCTACTTCCCCGACTCACCGCGACTCCTCATCCAGTGCCCAAGGCTACCCTGGTGACACTTTTAAATAGAAAAGGCAGAGGCTTCATCAACAAGTCCCGTGATTCTTCCGCAGGGCTCGGGAGAGCGGCACACCCGGTGCGTAGGCCGGTGGGTGACGGGGGCTCGGCATACTCCGAGTTGATTGCCTAAAGCACAGAAACAGGAATGGATACTTAGAGTTGCACTGGAAAGTGAGACTGGAGCATTAACAACAAGGTGAGCTACTCAATGCTCACCTTGCCCACCTCATCTTGACTGCTGATATCCAGCTTTACCTCCTAAAAAGAAAAAGAACAGTGCTGTAACAGAGTCACACTTTACACTCCCCCTGCAGAGACAAACGGTGACTGACCTGCTCGGGGGAACCTCCTCACTCGGGATGGGTGGATGGATTTTGCCCTGGATTTTATCCTTCTGCATCTGAAAGAAAGTGAGGACAAAAGTCAAAGGGCTGCAGGATGACTTCACAGCTCCAAACATCTTCTGTCTATCTAGGAATATCATCTAGAGTCTGGCAACACCCCACAAACTGCAACTCCCTGGGACTTGTCCTCTTGCAGCAGGCTATGTAGCAGGGCAGGGCAGAGCAGCTCCGGCACAAATATGTGCGGACACCCGTGACACGGAACGTGACAAACAGAGGGATGACAAACACGACACGTTATGCTTGTGGTGAGGGTCTCGAGGGGAAAAGGCAAAGGGGACCCCAAAGACACGCTAGGTAACACGGTACACTGGACAACACGACGTGGACCGGAACTGTTCTGCACTGCCCGCCTGAAAGCTGCCATCAAAAGTAGAACCGCTCCCTTCAGCTGTCCTAAGAGGCCCCTTGGAGGAGATTGCTTTTCCCTCTGCTATTTTTTAAATCTGTCCCAGGAACTCCCAACCCGCTGCTCTCCCATTGTCCCATCTCCAGGCTGTGACTCTGACTTATCTTTTGGATGATCGGTGATGAGGATCCACGTTGCACCTGAAATGAGTCTGCCTCGGAGGGTCCCATGACCGCCTGTTAGCCTCTCGATCAGCTACAATAAAGAAAACCAAAACCAAAGTATGAGTACAGAGTTATGTGGGCCAAATCCCAGCGAGTCAGCTACTTGCCCTCTCCTGAGTGTGCCTGGCTCCTTCAGGCTCCAGCTTCATCCTGATTCCAAGGCTGTGGCCATTATTCTGAGTGGCACCTGGGTTAGAGAAAGGCAAAGTTAAATGGCATTCCTGTGAGTGCAGTGGATGACCTTGTGTGCTGCAAGACGTGTGAATGCCTCTGCCATGCTTCTGAAAAGCCTTGGGGTGGGGGGGCCTCAAATAAACACCCTTCCTCACCCTGCTGCCTTCTAAATCATCCCCCCAACAATAACTCCTAACCGGATACCTGCTCACCCTCCCTCTCCTAGTCACAATCCTCAACTCACCTGAAGCCTCAGTCTCAAACATCATCTTGGACACTGGGCAGATACCTCTTGTGACACAATGAATCTGCTGAAAAAAGTGTCGTAGCGGACACAACCTGGAGTCTCTGGAAGCTGCGCTCCTCCTAAAAAAAAAAAACCCAGAACAAAACCAAAAATTACAAATGCACTTTACCGCCCCTAAACACAAAACCCAAAATTGTGAACTTAAATACGCCCTGTATTCTATGCTGTTTTCTTCACAGTATCTTCAAAGCCTCTGTTGCTTTAGATGCCCAGAAACACCTGCTGAAAACAAGCTGTGATAAGCTGAAAGAGCTTCTTCACTGAAATGAGAGGAGAGCTCTTATCCCAGCACCTCCCAGAGAGGGAATGAAGGCCCTGAGCAAAGGCTGGGGTTAATATACCCCTGATGGTGCCCGCCTCTCGTTCCCGTGGCACCCGGGAAAAGGGAGGGGGCGAATCCCACCGGGTATAAAAACCCTCAGAGCAGCTGCTGCTGTTTGGCTCCTCTGACTCGAGTTCAAGGGGAGTAAAACTCTTCTGAAAAATAACAGCACTTTCTTTTGTTGCAACAACTACTTGGAGTTAATGGGCAGAAAACCGGTAAGAAATAAAAGTTTCTGTTTAGGCAGCATATCTAGATAAATTGGGTGATTTGCTGTTAACTTACATAATTATTCCTTAGTGGCTACTAAGTAGTACTTCATGTGTGACTATGCTGGGTGGAAAAGAATGCTTATGATATGAATAGTCTAAGTCTCCTTGGGACCTCTAATTAGGTCTATCAACATTATAAGTAAAAATAAGATAAATAAATGCTTCCCAGGCAGTGTAAGGGTTAAGTGCATGCCAGGTGCCAGGCTCACCCTGCTCTGAGATACTTGGTCCTATGGCACAGAAAGGAGGGCCGTGAAATGCAGTTTTAAACCCTTAAAATGCTGAAAAAGGCAGAGCTTCCTTCCAGTGAACCCCTTAAACAGAGGCAATGGGGCAGTTACCTCTACTGAAACGAATACAATAGTAAATAAATAGTTTCTGCCCTTTAATTTATTCTCCTTAATACTGGGAAAAGAGGGATTTTCCTCACTTTATATCTTTCCAGTGATGAAAAAAGAGGGATTTTTCCCTCAGTTCAAACTCTTAAGATGGAGGGTATAGCTGGGCTTCTCCCTCAATTTAGGCCTCAGGACAACAAAAAGGGGGTGGCTGCCCTTAATTCAAATCCATAAGAAACATTGTCAAGGTTTTCCCCTTCTACTTAAACTGGAAAATAATCAAAAATGAGGACTCCCTGTCAATTAATACCCCTAACAGCATAGAAAAGGCAGGGATTCTTTCAACTGAGACCACTAAAATTGCAGGGGAAGCAGAGTCCCTCCCAGTTTGAACACAAAAAATAAAGGAAAAGGAAGCTTTTTCCCTTTTTTCTAAACCCTTTTTAGTGCTGGCTGCTACTTCCATAAGATGAAGAGTAAGAATAACTCAGGAATGTTTCATCATTTGTCTCTGCACTGGTCAGAAATGGTAATTTGAGCTCAAATCTGTAGAAATTTAGCAAAAGAAGTTGGACACTCAGAGGATAAAAATAGAAAAAATGCATTGGAAGGATTTTTCCAGCTAGTGAGTGAGTTTCTAAAGGCAATAAAAGAAAAACGGTGAAAGTATAAGGCTGGGAACGAAATATTACCTCATCCATTCCCGTTTGTTCCCCGACTCGTTCGCGGTTGCCCCAGCCCCTGTGCCGGCTCCGGCACGGTCCGTCTGTCCCGGTCCGTCTGTCCCGGTCCGTCTGTCCCGGTCCGTCTGTCCCGGTCCCGGCCGCCTGGCCCGCGGCCGCTCCGCTGGCCGTGCCGGCGGAAGTGGCGGGGGGTCCGTCCTGCCGTGTGCACCGTGCTTACCGCGCTGACCGCACCGAGGGGGGCTCCCGTCTGTCCCATCCCCGGCTGCCCTGACTCTGCTCGGCTCCCGCCGCTGCAGCCGGGGTCAGTCCCGGCTTTGTCTCTGCCGGATCAGCCGCCGTGAGCCACGTGGGGCCGATCCACGCAGCAGCTCGGTCTGCACCGGAACAGCCCCTGGGGCGGTCCCGGCTGCAGACCCCGCCTTTGGAGGACCGAGACCCGGAGCTGTGCCGATCCCCTCGGGCGATCCCGGCTGCAGACCCCGCCTTTGGAGGACCGATACCCTGAGCTGTGCCGAGTTTCCCCGTCCTGCCCTGAGCTCCGTTCCCTTGGTAACCACAGCTACCGGCTGCTCAGCGGAACTCTCTAAAGGAATCACCTTATCAAAACACTAAAAGTTCAGGTAAAAGAAAGCCCTCTCCTGATTCTTCCTAAAAATACGGGAGAAAAGCTATAGAAGATAAAACTCCCAAAAGAATGGGATAAAGGGATTAGTCTATTTCCATTAAAAGAGGCTCCCATAGGAGGGGGCGGAGCAGGGTTTGTAAATGCTCCTTTGACTTCGTCTGAGGTCTGAAATTTTAAGAAATAAATAAAAGGGATACTTGGAGGATCCCATAGGCATAGCTGAAGAATTAGACCAATTTTTAGGTCCAAACATTTATACTTCAGAAGAGATGTGGTCTGTAATGAAAATAATATTTTTCTCAGGAAGAAAGGCAATTAATCACAGCAGCTGAAATAAAAGCTTAGAAAAAAAGATAATCTACGGAGACCCCCAGAGAAGAAAAAATGCCAACTGTACCTCCTGAGTGGGGTAAAAATAACGAGGAGGGGTGTAAACACATGAATAATTATTGTAATTACATAATCAAAGGAATAAATGTGACAGCATATCAAAGGCGAAATGCAAAAAAAAAAAGGTTTTTAAGGGACAGCTTTTCGAAGGGAAAGAAGAAACTGCAACTAAATAGATAAACAAACTTAAGATAAATAGGAAAATGGTCCTAAGTAAGCAGAAGATCTGAAAATCTTTAAAGAGATGGGCACAGAGGAGGAAGAGGGAGGTCATAAGCTCTAATTTTCTGGGGGGGACAAATACCATCTGGAGCCTGTGATAACTTTAAAAGTGGATCCCCAAGAAGAAGAATTGGAATTTGTAATAGACACAGGGGCAGAGAGAACCTGCCTGTTAAATATTCCAAAAAGTTATAGTGTGAGCAGACATATAGTGAAAGTAACAGGGGCAAAGAGGGAAAGTTTTACATTTCTGCTCATTAAAGATGTAGTAATTGAGGGAAGAAACTAAAGTTTGGATGGGAGATGTCTTATTGGTCCCAGCGGCAGGTAGCAATTTATTGGGAAGAGTCTTACAAGTGCAATTAAGAATAGGAGTTATATCAGAAAATGGGAAAATGACAGCTAGAGTTTTAAAATTATTTAAGAGAGGATGAAGAAAAAAAAAAAAACAACAAAAAAGTTTGAAGTGGGGAAGGAAATAGGGGAAGATTAAATATCAACCCCATAAGGGTTACAATTGAGAGAGAAGATTGTCCCATATGTGTACATCAGTATCCTGTATCTTTAGAAGGACGGGAAGGTTTGAAGCCAGTAATAGAAGGACTAATAAAGGATGGGGCATTAGAACCTTGTATGTCTCCTCATAATACCCCTATTCCCCCAGTAAAGTCTGATGGGAGTTATAGACTAGTACAAGATTTAAGGGAGGTTAATAAAAGAACTCAGACTCACTACCCAGTGGTAAAATATCTTAGACACTTAATAAATAAAAGTAGCTAGAAAACCAACCATGAGAAAATTGCAAGAATTTTATTCCTTCTCCCTCCCTCTTCAAAGAGAGAGATCAGAAAATTACCTAGATTATTGAAATATTACAGATTGAGGGGTACGCACAAGTAGCAAAATTCGTGTATGAAAAAAATTGACAGAAGGAGATGATATAAAATAGACCAAAGAAGATATTGTTAAATTAAAAGACTTAAGTTAAAACTAGCCTAAGTACCAGCTTTAAGCTTACCTTTGTTAGAAAAATCCTTTATCATTTATACATAAATACAGAAAATGGAGTAGCTCATAAAATTTTAATTCAAGAGTAAGGAAGAGTAAAAAATATCTAGTAGCTTATATATCAAAGATGTTAGACTCAGTAAGCCACAGCTAGCCAGTAGGTATTTAACAGCTACTGCAATCCTAGTAAAAGAAAGTTGTAAGCCTACTTTTGGAAGTAATTCAGTTAGGTTCACCTCGTACCATCTGAGGTGTGTTGAATTAAAAAAAAAAAAAAAAAAAAAACAGGTAAGAAGAGAAGAAAGAGAGAAGTTGAAGTAGGGAGGTGGTTAGCAAACTCGGAGATGTTAGAATGTGAAGTGATGACATCTTGGTGCTAGAAGAGAGCAGAAGTGTGAATGCGGGTTTTTTGCATGAAAGGCAGGGAAGTGTCTCAACACACGGTTGTTAGGAGGTTATTCAATGCTGAACTGAGGTCCAGAAAGGGTTTAGCAGAACGGGCCCTCCTTGAAGGGAAAAGAGGAGAAGTTGAAGGAAAAGAATGTCAGGAGCACCTGGGGACGCCAGGTTTGGGGTTGTCAAGGTTGGGAGGTGTCTGACTGCTCCCTAGGAGCGGCGGGGTCTCGGAGGCTGCGGCAGGCACCGATCCATGGAGGTGACCCGGCGGCGGTGCTGGCAGCAGGGGACACGGGTTTGCCGGGCAGGAGCGGGCTGGCTCCGTGGCGGAACTGCCGGGGGGGCTCCCAGGCTGCCGGGGTCCCGAGTCGAGGATGGCAGCATCGGCCCCAGTAAGTGGGCCGAGAGAGAGAAGGAAAGAGAAAGAGAGAGAGAGGGCAAAAGGGACCCAAGGCTGCCCCCATGGTCCCCATGCCCCTGGCTGCTCTCCCCTGCTCCGGCCCTGCAGCCAAGTGGCAGCACGGCATTGACAGCAAGGCCGTGAAAAGAGCGGGAGGGGGGCTAGCACTAAAAGATAAAATCAAAGCAGAGATTGCTGACTCTCCAAACCTCACAAAGTGGTTTGTTTTTCTTAAGTAAGAAAGTTTTTGGTCTTTTCTTTTGTGTGTTTTGATTGCTGTTAAAAAGAATTTTTTTGTTTTTTGGTTTTTTTTCCTGAAGAATGGGTTTGTAAGGCTAAAACAATTAAATGCTGCCCAAAAAGTTTTTGGTCTTTTCTTTTGTGTGTTTTGTTTGCTGGTAAAAAGAATTTTTTTGGTTTTTTCCCCAAAGAATGGGTTTGTAAGGCTAAAACAATTAAATGCTGCCCAAAATGTAAAAAGCAATAGATGTGATACATCTCGTGTTAAAATTGGTCTAGCTTTTCTTATTTAACTAACTGTAACTCACAAAAAGAAGAATTTGCCTCTGCAGCTATTAGCACAGCTGGATAGAAGAAGAGGAGGCTGCTGTGGAAAAAGCTTTTAGCTAAACCCAGAAAGTTTGGAAGAAAAGTGAATGGTAAAAGTTAATGCAGTATTATCTTACTTTTATTACTATGCTATTAAGAAGTCCTATCCAGGTATTACCGAAGCAACAATCAGAATCACGGAAAGAGGGTGAATTCATGCCAGCAGAATCAAAGGACTATCACATTTAAACCGGGTGATACCAAACTGACTTTCCAATGGGGACTGAGTGGTAATAGTTTGGGAAAAGCCAAATGATCCAAGAAATGTACAAAGAATAACACTGAATTCAGAAGTAAGACAATGCTTATACCACTGGTTTCAAGCACGGCCTGAATAAAACATCTCCTTAGGGGAGGAATACTCCAGATAGAAGGATCAAGACTGTTTTTGTGTTCTGACCGTAGCCTGAGAATTGTACAGGGGAGAAGGGGAATTACCATTTCCATCAGTAAACTTTATTTGATTCATTCCAAGACTGGACATGCTAGCTGGGTTATAAGTAAATGCTTGAATTGTGAGAATAATTAGTATTGTAGTTCACAACATTTATGCTCTTATTGCAAAAAGTGTTAAAGTAATAACTTAGTTTTGTGGATGGGAATTATTAGTGCCTGGTGAATGAGAGATACCTGAAGAACGGTAAGAGACCACAGTTAAAGGGTGTCCAAACCAATTTGCCTGGAAATTATTTAAGAGAAAGTGACAAGGAAATAGAGGGCACGACCAGATTGGCCTCTGTTTTTTGCCACCGAGAAGATCAAATACACCTGCCGTGGGTTGCAACCTCACAGGCCTGGGAGGTGGGAGTATAAGGCATACTGGACCTCTGTTATTCCTGTTTCTGGCACTCATTTGTTCTCTTTTCCCTTTCGGGATACCAGCAAGATTGTGTCACAAATGCTGCAGAAAGCATCACGTGGAAAGAAACCAAAGTTCCTCTTTAATTACACACACCTATGTCAACAGCCACTGTTATAACCCATCCAAATTAAGAACCTGTAGGCAAAATGGAGTAAATTATTGGATTACAAGAAACTTAGGAAAAAGTGGTAATAGATTTGGAATTGAATGTCCAAAAGGAGAGAGATGGATTTGTTTTACATTTAATCTTGAAGATACGGTTCGAGATTTGGTCAAAAAACAAATAATAAAGGAAAAGGTAAAACCAGCACAGCAACTTAACTCTCTATTGACCCCAAATTATCTATTGAGTCGTATTACAAGACTCCAAGCAGTTATAGAAATGATAGCAAATGGAGCTGCCCAGGCATTGGAGTTAATATAAAGTCAGCTAAGCCAAACAAAAACTGTAGGCTATCAGAATAGGTTGGCTTTACACTATTTATTGGCCAAAGAAGGGGGTGTTTTTTGGAAAGTTTAATATATCAAATTGTTGAAAATTGATGAGCACAGAAAAGTCATTCTAGAAAAAGCAAAAGAAATCAAAGAAGAAAAAAATACATATGTATATAATAACCGAGGTACCGGTCCAAAAATTAGAAAACAATGTTAAAACCTAGCTGGTAGGGTAAAGTATTAGAAGAAATTAAGATCTTTCATTTTATGTGTTGCAACTATTTTTATATTTCTTCCTTGTGTAATCCCCTGTTTTATTTTGCCCGCATAGTCCAGAAGATGCAAGTAGATAAGAAATATTGCTCAAGCCAAAGGATTTACAAAGAATAAGAGTGGGGATTGTGAAAAATGCATGTATTTTATGATTGGCTTTTTGGAAATATTAAAATGAATATTATATGTGTTGTGTTAGAAAGGAATGCTGATTTGGCTCCGGAGGGTGCCCGGAAGATACCTGCAAAGAGAAAAGGGACACGCTTAGCATGCTGCTGTGTAACGCTCACCTAGGAGTCAGCCTGCCTAAACGCCGACTCACCTGCCCTCCTCTGTTCCTTGGCGTGCCTAGGGCAGCGACAGCACCTGCAAAGAAACAAAGCGGAAAAGCATGCTGAGATACTGTGAAAACACAACCTCCCTAATCTGACAAGGATGCCACACCGATACCTTAAGCTGCACATACCTGGCATAGGCGTGCTCGGCCAGGAGAGATGGCAAATGGACCACCTAAAATAAAAAAACAAGAGGAGATGCTTAGAGCTGCACCAAAACTGAGACCTCAGCCATAACAACTGCTTCTGTACGCTATTCAATGCTCACCTTGCCCACTCGGCCTTGACTGCTGCTCTCGGCCTTGACCTCCTAAAAAGAGAGACAACGAACAATGCTGTAACGGCCACCGTTTATGCTTCCTCTGCAGAAACAAACATGGACTCACATGCTCGGGGCAATCCCCACACCCGGGATGGGGGGCTCTGCCCTGGATTTTATCCTTCTGCATCTGAAAGAAAGTCAGGACAAAAGTCAAACTGTTGCAGGGTAACTTAATAGCTCCAGATATCTTGTGTCCAACTACACCCCACATTACAAACTTCAAGTCCCCGGGACTTCTCCTAATGCACCAGGCTATGCGGCAGGGCAGAGCAGCTCCGGCACAAATGTGTGTGCAGACACCCGTGACACGGGACAGACAGGACGTGACAGACAACGGGGACACAACACGGACAGAAGTCTCCTGGCAAGGAAAATGGCTGCGAGGACTGAGAGAATGCAAAAGGAGATGACCGAGGAGAGACTGATGGTGAGCTGATGAGGCTCAGAGAAACCTGGAGGAAGAAGATGCTAACTGAATGATTTATTCCAAAAACTGCAAAGATGGATGCCCGAGAATCCTACGGCCAGAAGCCTCTACCTGCCCTCACGTTCTTTCAAGTCCTAGTCCGCCCTAATGGATCCTGGCGGGACATAGCTGTCCATACAGCTCAGAACAAGACCTGAAGAGACATCCGACCGGATGCTTCTAAAGAGACAAGAGAGTCTGATGCCTGTCGGAGCTCCTGAGGCGAAAGTTCTATGGCCTGGCTGCCAGGACGAGGAATGCAGAGATCACAGATCCTAACAATGATGCCAGGGTTTCTGACAGGCCCCACAACGACCTAAGGTAAAAGACATGACATATCCAAACACACATAATACACAAAAGAAAAGTGACACGATACACACCGGGACTGCTCTGCGCTGCTCACCTCAGCACTGTCATCCAAAGCCAGGCTTTGCTTTTATGGGGCCTAAGGGGCCGCTTCATGGACACCCCCCCATCTCCAAAGGGGACTCAAAAACCCCTCCCAGTAATTCCCAAACCAGCACCCTGCTTGCATCCCCTCTCTGGGTCGTTGCCCTCTACTTATCTCTCGCACAGCTGGGGATGCCGGTCTCGGGTGCGAAGAAAGGCCACCTCGCCAGCCGCGAAGGTCCTGCTGGCACCGGGCTGGTGTCTCTCAGACAGCTGTATTAAAGAAAACCAAACATCAGTGCCCGATCTTGGCAGCCCATGGGCCAAAACCCCACAAGTCTGCGACTCACCGTGCTCCTAAGAATGCTCAGCTGCTCGGGTCGCACGCTTCGGGCACGCTCGGAGACCGAGGCCGTCGTCACAGGGGGTGCATGGGCTAAGAGGAGATGAGGTGATTGGGCATGGCTGAAACCTGAGGGGACCCTCGCTCCTCCTCCCTACTTCCCCGACTCACCGCAACTCCTTGGCAGCTGCTGAAGGCCACCTGGATGGCACCTTTAAATAGAAGAGTTCAGGGTTTCATCACCAGGTCCTGTAACGCGTCCACAGGGCTCACACGTGCAGGGAACCCGGTGCATCGGCCGGCTGGTGACGGGGGCTCGGCAGGCTCCGAGTGGATTGCCTAAAGCACAAAAAAGAGAATGGAAGCTTAGAGCAGCACCAGAAACTGAGACCTGAGCAATAACAGCTACTTCTCACCACTGCTCACCTTGACTGCTGGTATCCAGATTTACTTCCTAAAAAGAAAGACAAAAAACAGAGCTGTAACAGAGTCACCACATACACTTCTGCTGCAGAGACAAATGGTGCCTCACCTGCTCGGGGGAAACCACTCACCCGGGATGGGGGCCTCTGGCACACATTTAATCCATCTGAATCTGAAAAAAATGTCAGGACAAGAGTCACGCTGTTGCAGGATAACTTAAGAGCTCCAGATATCTTGTGTCCATCTACAAATCCCACCTAGAGTCCAACTACACCCCACATTACAAACTTCAAGTCCCCAGGACTTCTCCTGTTGCACCGGGCTATGCGGCAGGGCAGAGCAGCTCCGGCACAAATGTGTGTGCAGACACCCGTGACACAGGACAGACAGGACGTGACAGACAATGGGGACACAACACAGACAGAAATCTCTGGGCAAGAAGGATGACTGCAAGGACTGAGAAGATGCCAAATGAGATGACTGAGGTAAGATGGATGGCGAGCTGATGAGGCTCAGAAAAACCTGGAGGAAGAAGATGCTAACCGAATGATTTATTCCAAAAACTGCAAAGATGGATGCCCGAGAATCCTACGGCCAGAAGCCTCTACCTGCCCTCACGTTCTTTCAAGTCCTAGTCCGCCATAATGGATCCTGGCGGGCCATAGCTGTCCATACAGCTCAGAACAAGACCTGAAAAGACATCTGACCGGATGCTTCTAAAGAGACAAGAGAGTCTGATGCCTCTCTGAGATCCCAAGTCAAAAGTTCTATGGCCTGGCTGCCAGGACGAGGAATGCAGAGATCACAGATGCTAACAATGATGCCAGGGTTTCTGACAGGCCCCTCAAAGGCCTAAGGTAAAGGACCTGACATATGCAAACAACACATAAAACACAAAAGACAAGTGACACGATACACACCGGGACTGCTCTGCGCTGCTCACCTCAGCACTGTCATCCAAAGCCAGGCTTTGCTTTTATGGGGCCTAAGGGGCCGCTTCATGGACAGCCCCATCTGCAAAGGAGACTCAAAATCCCCTCCCAGTAATTCCCAAACCAGCCCCCTGCTTTCATCCCCTCTCTGGGGCGTGGCCCTCTACTTATCTCTCGCACAGCTGGGGATGCCGGTCTCGGGTGCGAAGAAGGGCCACCTCGTCAGCCGGGAAGGTCCTGCTGGCACCGGGCTGGTGTCTCTCAGACAGCTGTATTAAAGAAAACCAAACATCAGTGCCCGATCTCGGCAGCCCCGCGACCAAAACCCCACAAGTCTGCTACTCACCGTTCTCCTAAGAACACTCAGCTGCTCGGGTCGCACGCGTTGGGCACGCTCGGAGACCAAGGCCGTCGTCACAGGGGGTGCCTGGGCTAAGAGGAGATGAGGTGATTGGGCATGGCTGAAACCTGAGGGGACCCTCGCTCCTCCTCCCTACTTCCCCGACTCACCGCAGCTCCTCGGCGGTTCCTGACCCGGAATTCAGCGCTGACGAGAGCGGCAAACCCGGTCCATCGGCTGCTGGGGATGGGAGCTTGGCGTGCTCCGAGCGGATGGCCTAAGGCACAAAAATGAGAATGGAGACTGAGACGTGCCCCAGGAATTGAGAGCTCAGCAACAAGAAATGCTACTGATCACCTTGCTCTCCTGAACTTGATTTCTGGGATCCAGCTATACTTCCTAAAAATAAAGACAAAAAAAAAAAAAAAGCTGTAACAGGGCCACACTTGACACTCCCCCTACAGAAACAAATGGTGACTGACCTGCTTGTGGGAACCCCGTCACCCAGGAATGGGGGGCTCTGCCACGGGTGCAATGCATCTGCACCTGAAAGAAAGTCAGAACATATGTCAAACACCTGCAGGATAACTCAAAACCTGCAAACACCTTAGGTCAATCTAGGAATGGCATCTAGAGTCCAACTACACCCCACATTACAAATTTCAACTTCCCGGGACTTCTCCTATTACACCAGGCTATGCGGCAGGGCAGAGCAGCTCCGGCACAAATGTGTGCACACACCCGTGACACAGGACAGACAGGACGTGACAGACAAGAGAGACACAACACGGACAGAAATCTCTGGGCAAGAAGGATGACTGCAAGGAGCACAAGGACAGAAAATTAGATGACTGAGATAAGATGGATGGCGAGCTGACGAGGCTCAGAGAAACCTGGAGGAAGAAGATGCTAAACTGAATGATTTAGTCCAAGAGCTGCAAAGATGGATGCCCGAGAATCCTAGGGCCAGAAGCCTCTACCTGCCCTCACCTTCTCACAAGTCCTAGTCCGCCATAATGGATCCTGGTGGGCAGAGCTGCCCATACAGCTCAGAACAAGACCTGAAAAGACAGCTGACCGGATGCTTCTAAAGAGACAAGAGAGTCTGATGCCTGTCTGAGATCCCAAGTCAAAAGTTCTATGGCCTGGCTGCCAGGACGAGGAATGCAGAGATCACAGATGCTAACAATGATGCCAGGGTTTCTGACAGGCCCCACAACGACCTAAGGTAAAAGACATGACATATCCAAACACACATAATACACAAAAGACAAGTGACACGATACACACCGGGACTGCTCTGCCCTGCTCACCTCAGCACTGTGATCCAAAGTCAGGCTTTGCTTTTATGGGGCCTAAGGGGCCGCTTCATGGACACCCCCATGTCCAAAGGAGACTCAAAAACCCCTCCCGGTGGGTCCCTACCCTGCGCCCTGCTTTCATCCCCTCTGTGGGTTGTACCCCTCTACTTATCTCTGGGACATCTGGGGATCCAGGTCCATGTCAGGTACAAAAGAAGGAAGCCTCAACATCTGGGAAGTTCCTGCTGGCACTGTTGTTCAACAACTCCCTGTTGTTTCTTAGTCAGCTACGTGAAAGAAATCCAAATATCAATGCATGATCTCTGCAGCACACTGGCCAAAACCCAATAATTCTGCCACTCACCATTCTGCTAAGAATGCCCGGCTCCTGGGGCCGCACCCTTCGCCCGCGCTCCGAGGCTGATGCCATTGTCACGGGGTAAGCCTGGGCTAAAGGAGACGAGGTGATGTGGAATTGCTGAAACCTGAGGGGACCCTCGCTCCTCCTCCCTGCTTCCCCTACTCACCGCAACTCCTTGGCAGGTGCCCAAGGCTACCCTGGTGACGCCTTTAAATAGAAGAGTTCAGGGTTTCATCACCAGATCCTGTAATGCGTCCACAGGGCTCGCACGTGCAGGGAACCCGGTGCATCGGCCGGCTGGTGACGGGGGCTTGGCAGGCTCCAAGTGGATTGCCTAAAGCACAAAGAAGAGAATGGAAGCTTAGACTTGCCCCAGGAATTGAGAGCTCAGCAACAAAAACTGCTACTGATCACCTTGCTCTCCTGAACTTGACTGCTGGGATCCAGATTTACTTCCTAAAAAGAAAGACAAAAACCAGTGCTGTAACAGGGTCACCCTTGACACTCCCCCTGCACAGACAAATGGTGACTGACCTGCTTGTGGGAACGCCCTCACCCAGGATGGGGGGCTCTGCCATGGATGCAATGCATCTGCACCTGAAAGAGAGTTAGAACATATGTCAAACACCTGCAGGATAACTCAAAACCTGCAAACACCTTAGGTCAATCTAGGAATGGCATCTAGAGTCCAACTACACCCCACATTACAAATTTCAACTCCCCAGGGCTTGTCCTATTACACCAGGCTATGCGGCAGGGCAGAGCAGCTCCGGCACAAATGTGTGCACACACCCGTGACACAGGACAGACAGGACGTGACAGACAATGGGGACACAACACGGACAGAAATCTCGAGACAAGAACCATGACTGCAAGGAGCACAAGGACAGAAAATTAGATGACTGAGGTAAGATGGATGGCGAGCTGATGAGGCTCAGAGAACCCTGGAGGAAGAAGATGCTAACCGAATGATTTAGTCCAAGAGCTGCAAAGATGGATGCCCGAGAATCCTACGGCCAGAAGCCTCTACCTGCCCTCACGTTCTTTCAAGTCCTAGTCCGCCATAATGGATCCTGGCGGGGCACAGCTGTCCATACAGCTCAGAACAAGACCTGAAAAGACATCCGACCGGATGCTTCTAAAGAGACAAGAGAGTCTGATGCCTGTCTGAGCTCCTGAGTCCAAAGTTCCATGGCCTGGGTGCCAGGCCGAGGAATGCAGAGATCACAGATGCTAACAATGATGCCAGGGTTTCTGACAGGCCCCTCCAAGACCTAAGGTAAAGGACATGACATATCCAAACACACATAATACACAAAAGAAAAGTGACACGATACACACCGGGACTGCTCTGCCCTGCGCACCTCAGCACTGTGATCCAAAGCCAGGCTTTGCTTTTATGGGGCCTAAGGGGCCGCTTCATGGACACCCCCCATCTCCAAAGGGGACTCAAAAACCCCTCCCAGTAATTCCCAAACCAGCCCCCTGCTTTCATCCCCTCTGTGGGTCATGGCCCTCTACTTATCTCTCGCACAGCTGGGGATGCCGGTCTCGGGTGCGAAGAAAGGCCACCTCGTCAGCCGGGAAGGTCCTGCTGGCACCGGGCTGGTGTCTCTCAGACAGCTGTATTAAAGAAAACCAAACATCAGTGCCCGATCTTGGCAGCCCCTCGGCCAAAACCCCACAAGTCTGCTACTCACCGTGCTCCTAAGAACGCTCAGCTCCATCGCCGAGTCCCGTGATTCTTCCGCAGGGCTCGGGAAAGCGGCGCGCCCGGCGTGTCGGCCGGTCGGTGACTGGGGCTCGGCGTACTCCGAGTGGATTGCCTAAAGTGCAGAAACAGGAACAGATGCTTAGAGTCGCACTGGAAAGCGAGACTGGAGCATTAACAACTGCTTCTGTACCCTACTCAATGCTCACCTCATCTTGACTGCCGATATCCAGCTTTACTTCCTAAAAAGAAAAAGAACAGTGCTGTAACAGAGTCACACTTTACACTCTCCCTGCAGAGACAAACGGTGACTGACCTGCCCGGGGGAACCTCCTCACTCGGGATGGGTGGATGGATTTTGCCCTGGATTTTATCCTTCTGCATCTGAAAGAAAGCGAGGACAAAAGTCAAAGGACTGTAGCATAACTTCACACCTCCAAACATCTTCTGTCTATCTAGGAATATCATCTAGAGTCTGGCAACACCCCACAAACTGCAAGTCCCTGGGACTTGTCCTGTTGCAGCAGGCTATGCGGCAGGGCAGGGCAGAGCAGCTCCGGCACAAATATGTGCGGACACCCGTGACACGGAACGTGACAAACAGGGGGATGACAAACACGACACGTTATGCTTGTGGTGAGGGTCTCGAGGGGAAAAGGCAAAAGGGACCCCAAAGACACACTAGGTAACACGGTACACTGGACAACACGACGTGGACCGGAACTGCTCTGCGCTGACCGCCTGAAAGCTGCTGTCAAAATCAGAGCCTCTCCCTTCAGCTGTCCTAAGAGGCCCCTTGGAGGAGATTGCTTTTCCCACTGCTAATTTTTAAATCTGTCCCAGGAACTCCCAACCCGCTGCTCTCCCATTGTCCCATCTCCAGGCCGTGGCCCTGACTTATCTTTTGGATGATCGGTGATGAGGATCCACGTTGCACCTGAAATGAGTCTGCCTCGGAGGGCCCCGTGATGGCCTGTTAGCCTCTCGGTCAGCTACAATAAAGAAAACCAAAACCAAAGTATGAGTACAGAGTTATGTGGGCCAAATCCCAGCGAGTCAGCTACTTGCCCTCTCCTGAGTGTGCCTGGCTCCTTCAGGCTCCAGCTTCATCCTGATTCCAAGGCTGCGGCCGTTATTGTGAGTGACACCTGGGTTAGAGAAAGGCAAAGTTAAATGGCATTCCTGTGAGTGCAGTGGATGACCTTATGTGCTCTAAGACGTGTGAATGCCTCTGCCATGCTTCTGAAAAGCCTTGGGGTGGGGGGGCCTAAAATAAACACCCTTTCTCACCCTGCTGCCTTCAAAACCACCCCCCCAACAATATCTCCTAACTGGATACCCGCTCACCCTCCCTCTCCTAGTCACAATCCTCAACTCACCTGAAGCCTTAATCTCAAACATCATCTTGGACACTGGGCAGATTCCCAGATTCCTCTTGTGACATGAAGAATCTGCTGAAAAAAGCATTGTAGTTGACACAACCTGGAGCCTCTGGAAGCTGCGCTCCTCCTAAAAAAAAATACAAAACAAAATAAGAACAAAACAGGAAATTACAAATGCACTTTACCACCCCTAAACACAAAACCCAAAACTGTGAACTTAAATACGCCCTGTATTCTATGCTGTTTTCTTCACAGTATCTTCAAAGCCTCTGTTGCTTTAGATGCCCAGAAACACCTGCTGAAAACAAGCTGAGATAAGCTGAAAGAGCCTCTTACCTGAAATGAGAGTGAAATGAGAGGAGAGCTCTGATCCCAGCACATCCCAGAGAGGGAATGAAGGCCCTGAGCAAAGGCTGGGGTTAATATACCCCTGATGGTGCCCGCCTCTCGTTCCCATGGCACCCAGGAAAAGGGAGGGGGGTGAATCCCACCCGGTATGAAAGCCCTCAGAGCAGTTGCAGTTGTTTGGCTCCTCTGACTCAAATTCAAGGGGAGCAAAGGGCTTGTTATAGAAGAAAACTCTTCTGAAAAATGACAGTGCTTTGTTTTTTGCAATAACTACTTGGAGTAAATGGGCAGGAAACTGGTAAGAAATAAAACTTTCTGTTTAGGCAGCATAACTAGATAAACTGGCTAATTTGCTGTGACCTTACATAATTATTCCTTAGTGGCTATTAAGTAGTACTTCATGTGTGACTGAGCCCGGTGGAGAAGAATGCTTATGATATGAATCGTCTAAGTCTCCTTGGGACCTCTAATTAGGCCTATCTACATTATAAGTAAAAATAAGAAAAATAAAAGCTTCCCAGGCAGTGTAAGGGTTAAGTGCATGCCAGGTGCCAGGCTCACCCTGCTCTGAGATACTTGGTCCTATGGCACAGAAAGGAGGGCCGTGAAATGCAGTTTTAAACCCTTAAAATGCTGAAAAAGGCAGAGCTTCCTTCCAGTGAACCCCTTAAACAGAGGCAATGGGGCAGTTACCTCTACTGAAACGAATACAATAGTAAATAAATAGTTTCTGCCCTTTAATTTATTCTCCTTAATACTGGGAAAAGAGGGATTTTCCTCACTTTATATCTTTCCAGTGATGAAAAAAGAGGGATTTTTCCCTCAGTTCAAACTCTTAAGATGGAGGGTATAGCTGGGCTTCTCCCTCAATTTAGGCCTCAGGACAATAAAAAGGGGGCGGCTACCCTTAATTCAAACCCCTAAGAAACATTGTCAAGATTTTCCCCTTCTATTTAAACTGGGGAATAATCGAAAATGAGGACTCCCTGTCAATTAACACCCCTAACAGCATAGAAAAGGCAGGGATTCTTTCAACTGAGACCACTAAAATTGCAGGGGAAGCAGAGTCCCTCCCAGTTTGAACACAAAAAATAAAGGATAAGGAAGCATTTTCTCTTTTTTCTAAACCCTTTTTCTCCTAATAACCCTTCTCCTTTCTGGGAGTGCTGTGGAGGGTCTGGGGGCTCTGGGGAGGGACTGGCACAGTAAAAGGGGAAAGTTGAAAGCCCTCTCCTGGAACCCCACATGCTGCCTGGCCTGCTCAGATGCTGCCCCTTGGCAAAAGGGCTCTTCCCTTGGCGTTTTCTCAAAGGGGACTGAGTGGTAATAGTTTCAAAAAAGGCAAATGATCCAAGAAATGTACAAAGAACAACACAGAATTAAGAATTAAGACAACGCTTGTACCACTGATTTCAAACACTGCCTGGTTTTATTCTGGTCTTGCCTGAATAAAACATCTCCTTAGGGGAGGAATACTCCAGATAGAAGGATCAAGACTGTTTTTGTGTTCTGACCGTAGCCTGAGAATTGTACAGGGGAGAAGGGGAATTACCATTTCCATCAGTAAACTTTATTTGATTCATTCCAAGACTGGACATGCTAGCTGGGTTATAAGTAAATGCTTGAATTGTGAGAATAATTAGTATTGTAGTTCACAACATTTATGCTCTTATTGCAAAAAGTGTTAAAGTAATAACTTAGTTTTGTGGATGGGAATTACTAGTGCCTGGTGAATGAGAGATACCTGAAGAACGGTAAGAGTCCACAGTTAAAGGGTGTCCAAACCAATTTGCCTGGAAATTATTTAAGAGAAAGTGACAAGGAAATAGAGGGCACGACCAGATTGGCCTCTGTTTTTTGCCACCGAGAAGATCAAATACACCTGCCGTGGGTTGCAACCTCACAGGCCTGGGAGGTGGGAGTATAAGGCATACTGGACCTCTGTTATTCCTGTTTCTGGCACTCATTTGTTCTCTTTTCCCTTTCGGGATACCAGCAAGATTGTGTCACAAATGCTGCAGAAAGCATCACGTGGAAAGAAACCAAAGTTCCTCTTTAATTACACACACCTATGTCAACAGCCACTGTTATAACCCATCCAAATTAAGAACCTGTAGGCAAAATGGAGTAAATTATTGGATTACAAGAAACTTAGGAAAAAGTGGTAATAGATTTGGAATTGAATGTCCAAAAGGAGAGAGATGGATTTGTTTTACATTTAATCTTGAAGATACGGTTCGAGATTTGGTAAAAAAACAAATAATAAAGGAAAAGGTAAAACCAGCACAGCAACTTAACTCTCTATTGACCCCAAATTATCTATTGAGTCGTATTACAAGACTCCAAGTAGTTATGGAAATGATAGCAAATGGAGCTGCCCAGGCATTGGAGTTAATATCAAGTCAGCTAAGCCAAACAAAAACTGTAGGCTATCAGAATAGGTTGGCTTTACACTATTTATTGGCCAAAGAAGGGGGTGTTTTTTGGAAAGTTTAATATATCAAATTGTTGAAAATTGATGAGCACAGAAAAGTCATTCTAGAAAAAGCAAAAGAAATCAAAGAAGAAAAAAATATATATGCATATAATAACCGAGGTACCGGTCCAAAAATTAGAAAACAATGTTAAAACCTAGCTGGTAGGGTAATGTATTAGAAGAAATTAAGATCTTTCATTTTATGTGTTGCAACTATTTTTATATTTCTTCCTTGTGTAATCCCCTGTTTTATTTTGCCCGCATAGTCCAGAAGATGCAAGTAGATAAGAAATATTGCTCAAGCCAAAGGATTTACAAAGAATAAGAGTGGGGATTGTGGCAAATGCAGGTATTTTATGATTGGCTTTTTTGAAATATTAAAATGAATATTATATGTGTTGTGTTAGAAAGGAATGCTGTATTAATTCTCTTAAGTAGTGTGTTAAATATAGTTTTAGGTTATAAAAACTGTTAAAATAGAAACGATGCTATGTAAGATACTTTTTTTAAAGAAAGGACTTGCAGCAAGATAGCGGCCACAGGACACCTGGATCTTTCAGAGAAAAAGAATTTATATATATTGCCCTCTTATCAGAAGAAACAAACTTCTTCCTGCCTCCAAGGCGCTGTTAGGATTAGAAGGAAGAAGTGGATGATGAGCAGACAGAATCCTGTGTTTGAATGGAATTTATGCACCATGTACGAAGTGTATGACTATGCAACAGGCTATTGCTTTTAAGGGTTAATCCTTTGTTAACAGGGGTCCTTTTTCAGGCTCGTGCTGCCCAGAAAAAGGTACCCGGACGTCCGTAACTCTTTGTTTTTGTTGTCTCATATTGTCCTAATTCAAATTGTCCAAATTATTATTACTCTAATTGTATTACTATTTTTATAACCATTTTATTACTATTAAACTTTCAAAAATTTTAAAAGCAAGTGATTGGCGTTTTTCACACCAGTCTGTTAGGTGAAAATTATCAAAAGATTTTTGTGAGTTTTCTAATTTTGGCATTAATGCTGGCAAATTGTCAGGGTTTACTGTCTATTTGTGGGTCGAGAAATCTGTCCCGAACACTGAGGGGACTCTGGAGCTATTTGGGAACAGTTCTTTTTCAAAATTCTTTTGTGTTGGGATCAAAGAGCTGGCATTTGCAGGGGCAAAATAATTCTCTGTCTGTCCTGTATTTATTAAAGCAGCTGTCATATTCCAACCTCCTCCTCCTCCTCCTCGTCGCACGGTTTGTGTGCATGGATGTGGCTGTGCAGACGAATCGTGACACAAAGTAGTCCCACTGGGTGCTAGGAGTGTGGAAGGCGAAAACGCGGAGGCACACCAGGTATCGGTTGCTCAGGGTTACGCGCTGCAGAGGGATCTCTCGGTGCCCGGCAGAGGGAGAGACGCGGAAGGATACGTGCAAGGCGCTGCAGTTTTCGCCTGCTGTGGTGCCGTGTATAGACGCAGCGGTGGCAGAAGTGGCGTGACAGGGCACAGGGATGCTGGCTGTGGCCGGACAGCGGCACGCAGCGACTCGGAACCGGGACCGGGCTGTATCAAAGCTGCGGCAAACGCAGTGGGGGGTGGCGGCAGGGCCGTGGAGATAGAACTGCGCATGCGTGCGGCTGATCCCAGAAGCAGCGCTGTGGTTCGATGATTCGGCGCGGGGTGATATCGCTGGTGCGGGGGTTGTAGCAACTGCGCATGCGTGGGTTCCATCACTACGGCGGCGCGGGCAGTCATCATGGCGCCGGGCAGGCCGGGGCGTGCGGGAGGCGGCGGAGCTGCAGGAACAGGAACGGGGCTGCGGCTGCGGCCGTGGAAGGGAACGCCGGGACGTCCGTGGTTGCAGGAGGCGGCGGAGCCACGCCATCCAGCAGCTCTGAAGCGGGAGGGTTCGGTGGGGAAGGCACGGCTCGGCCCGCCATGCAGCGGCAGCGGCAGGAGAGGGGAAGCGACCACGGGCGGCGCTGACGGGAGGCTGGGCTGGAGCGCCGCGGCGCCAGCACGGGGTGCCTTGGGCGGCTGGGGCGCCCCGGTAAGACAGTCATTAAAACACCCTAAAAATTATTTTTAAAGCCCTGAAAAAGCCCTAAAGGTATCCTAAACATTTCCAGAGAATTCCTAAAAAACTCCTGCAAAAAAACCCCTAAAATATCCCTAAAAATCCCTGAAAAATCACCTGAAAGACCCTAAAAAACAGTTTAACCCCTACCTGTAACACTGTGGCCTCCAAACATCATCTCTACCTATTAATCGCGGTAACTGCAAGACCCTCAAACACCACCACAATCACCAGCTTGAGTTGGTCTGGGCAGCAGCAAATAAAATAAAATAAAAAGCTTTATAAATAGAGAAATTAAAAATAAAAATGAAATAAAAAATAAAATAAAAAAAATAAAATAAATGCTTTCCAAATGGGAAAATAAAAAAAAGAAAATTAAAAAAATAAAAAGCTTTAAAAACAGAAAAATTAAAACTAAAAATTGAAAAAAAAATTTAAAAATAAAAGAAATGCTTTAAAAATAGAAAAATTAAAACTAAAAATGAAATAAAAATGAAATTTAAAAAATAAAAGAAATGCTTTAAAAATAAAAAAATCAAAACTAAAAAATTAAATAAAAAATAAAATTTAAAAAATAAATGCTTTAAAAATAAATCAAAACTAAAAATAAATAAAAAATAAAATTAAAAAATAAAATTAAATAAAATAAATATTTAAAAATAAAAAAATTAAAACTAAAAATTAAATAAAAAATAAAAAAGGTTTAAAAATAGAAAGATCAAAAATAAAAATTAAATAAAAAAATAAAAAAATGCTTTAAAAATAAAAAAATCAAAACTAAAAATTAAATAAAAAAGAAAATTAAAAAATAAAATAAATGCTTTAAAAATGGAAAAAGCAAAAAATAAAAATGAAATAAAAAAAATAAAAATAAAATAAATAGTTCAAAAATAAAAAATTAAAACTAAAAATGAAATAAAAAATAAAATTAAAAAATAAAATAAATGTTTAAAATTTAAAAAAATTAAAACTGAAAATTAAAAAAAATTAAAAAGCTTTAAAAATAGAAAGATCAAAAATAAAAATTAAATTAAAAAAACATTAAAAAATGCTTTAAAAATAAAAAAATCAAAACTAAAAATTAAATAAAAAAATAAAAGTAAAAAAATAAAATAAATGCTTTAAAAATAGAAAAAGCAAAAAATAAAAATGAAATAAAATATAATATTTGAAAAATAAAATAAATAGTTCAAAAATTAAAAATTAAAACTAAAAATGAAAAAAAAATTAAATAAAAAAATTTTAAAAAGCTTTAAAAATAGAAAGATCAAAAATAAAAATTAAATAAAAAATAAAAAAATGCTTTAAAAATAAAAAGAATAAAAACTAAAAATTAAATAAATAATAAATTTTTTTTAAAAAGCATTAAAAGTAGAAAAAGCAAAAAATAAAAATGAAATAAAAAATAAAATTAAAAAAATAAAATAAATGATTTAAAAATAAAAAAATTAAAACAAAAAATTAAATAAAAAATAAAATTAAAAAATACAATAAAAAGCTTTAAATATAGAAAAAGCAAAAAATAAAAAAGAAATAAAAAATAAAATTAAAAAATAAAATAAATGATTTAAAAATAAAAAAATTAAAACAAAAAATTAAATAAAAAATAAAATTAAAAAATACAATAAAAAGCTTTAAAAATAGAAAAATCAAAAATAAAAATTAAATAAAAAGTAAAAAATAAAATAAATGCTTTAAAAACAAAAAAATCAAATAAATGCTTTAAAAATAGATAAAGCAAAAAAATTTATGAAATAAAAAATAAAATTTAACATTTAAAATAAATAGTTTATAAATAAAAAATGAAAACTAAAAAATAAAAAATAAATTTAAAAAAATAAATGCTTTAAAAAAATAAAACAAAAAAATTAAATTAAAAATAATTAAAATAAAATAAAAAGCTTTAAAAATAGATAAATCAAAAATAAAATTAAATAAAAAATAATTTTAAAAAGCTTTAAAAATCAAAAACTCAAAAGTAAAAATTAGGAAAAAAATAAAAATAAAAAAATTTAAAATATGCTTTAGAAATATAAAAATTAAAACTAAAAATTAAATAAAAAGGAAAATTTAAAAATAAAATAAATGCTTTAAAATAGAAAAATTAAAACTAAAAAAAAGATTAAAAAAAGCTTTAAAAATCGGAAAATTAAAAAATATTACATCAAAATTAAATTTAAAAAATAGAATTAATTAAAAATAATTAAAAAACAAAATAAAATCCGTAAAGTGCTGTAAAGTACCGTAAAAGTTCCATAAAAGGTAGTGTCGTAAAGCGCGACTGTCGAAAAAACGAACCTTTTACGGCAGTCGCGCTTTACGGCACCTTTTACGACAGTTTTGCGACAGTCGCGCTTTACGGCACCTTTTACGACAGTTTTTGCGACAGTCGCGCTTTACGGCACCTTTTACGACAGTTTTGCGACAGTCGCGCTTTACGGCAGCTTTTACGACAGTTTTACGACAGTCGCGCTTTACGGCACCTTTGCGACAGTCGCACTTTACGGCACCTTTTACGACAGTCGCGCTTTACGGCAGCTTTTGCGACAGTCGCGCTTTACGGCACCTTTTACGACAGTCGCGCTTTACGGCACCTTTTACGACAGTTTTACGACAGTCGCGCTTTACGGCTCCTTTTACGACAGTCGTGCTTTACGGCAGTTTTGCGACGTTTTATGGAAATTTTACGGCACTTTACAGCACTTTAGAGTTTTATTTTATTTTTCATGTATTTTTAATTAATTTTATTTTATTAATTTTGGGTTTTTTTAAATTTTTCTATTTTTAAAGCTTTTTATTTTATTTTTAAAATATTTTTAAATTTAATTTTTAAATTTAATTTTTCTTTTTTTAAAGCATTTATTTTTTAATTTTGTTTTTTATTTAATTTTTATTTTTCTATTTTTAAGGCTTTGTATTTTTTTAATTTTATTTTTTATTTATTTTTATTTTTAAACCTTTTTATTTTTTAAATTTTTTTATTAATTTTTTTATTTTTAAAGCTTTTTTTTTAAGTTTATATTTATTTTTAATTTTTCTATTATTAAAGGTTTTTATTTTTAAAATTTTATTTTTAATTTTTAAAATTTTTCTCTTTTTAAAAAATTGGTTAAATTATTATTATTTTTATTTTTAATTTTTCTATTTTTAAAGCTTTTTATTTTTTAATTTTTATTTAATTTTTTTATTTCATTTATTTATTTTTAAAGCATTTATTATATTTTATAATTTTGTTTTTTATTGATTGTTTATTTTTCTATTTTAAAAGCATTTATTTGATTTGTAAATTTTTTATTTGATTTTTAATTTTTCTATTTTTAAAGACTTTTTAAAATTTTTTAAATTCGTTTTTATTTTTAATTTTTCTATTTTAAAAGCTTTTTATTTTATTAATTTTTTATTTCATTTTTATATTTAATTTTATTATTTTTAAAGCATTTATTATATTTTTTAATTTTGTTTTTTATTGAATGTTTATTTTTAAGTTTTCATTTTTAAAGCATTTATTTTTTAAATTTCGTTTTTTTTTTTTTTTCTAGTTTTAATTTTTGTATTATTAAAGCATTTATTTTTTAATTTTGTTTCTAATTTTTATATTTATTTTTTCTATTTTTAAAGCATTTATTTTTTAATTTTGTTTTTTATTTAATTTTTATTTTTTAAATTTTTTATTTTCAAAGTTTTTGAATTTTTAAATTTTATTTTTTATTTATTTTTATTCTTAATTTTTTTATTTTTAAAGCATTTATTTTTTTAATGTTATTTTTTATTTAATTTTTATTTTTAATTTTTCTATTTTCAAAGCTTTTTTATTGTTTAATTTTATTTTTTATTTTTTTTTTTTTTATATTTTGAAACCTTTTTTTTATTTTTTAATTTAATTTTTTATTTCTATTTTTAATTTTTCTATTTTTAAACCTTTTAATTTTATTAATTTTTAATTTAATTTTTATATTTAATTTTTCTATTTTTAAAGCATTTATTATATTTTTTAAATTTTGTTTTGTATTAAATTTTTATTTTTAATTTTTCTATTTTTAAAGCATTTATTTTATTTATTTAATTTTTTTTAATTTTTCTATTTTTAAAGCATTTTTTAAATTTTATTTTTTATTTAATTTTTCTCTTTTATAGCATTTTTTTTTAATTTTCTTTTTATTTTTTATTTCTAATTTTTCTATTTTTAAAGCATTTATTTTTTTAATTTTGTTTTTTATTTAATTTTTTTTTTTATTTTTCCATTTTTAAAGCTTTTTATTTTATTTTATTTGGCGCTGCCCAGACCAATTTAAGCTGGTGATTGTGGTGGTGTTTGAGGGTCTTGCATTACGGCACTACATTTTATGGAACTTGTACAGCACTTTACAGTTTGTTTTTTTTTATTATTTATTTTTAATTAATTTTGTTATTTTATTTATTTTTTTTTTATTTTTCTATTTTTAAAGCATTTTATTACATTTTATTTGGTGCTGCCCAAACCTGCTGTAGTGCATTTTTATACTTTGTAATACTTTGAAGTAATTTTTCCCAAATGGTTTATCCCAAACTGTACCCCCCTCCCTTTACCTGTGTTATCCCTCTCCCGGATGAGATCATCCTCAAACCCCCACCCTGGCTCTCTGTCAATCACTCAGCCTCCCATCCCCCCCCATGCAGAAGTTTCAATCCAAGTTGTCCAGTGATTAGCCAGAGGCCAGGGGTCAGCCCCCCAAGCCTTGACCCATACGCTGTCCTATATGTCTATCCCCCAGCATCCATCCCTTAGGGTCACTTAATGGTTGGTAGGGTGTTATCTACTGTCGGTTTCCACCTCCCTTAAAATGTAACCTTGGCACATCTCCCCTGGGCTCTCGGCACGAGGCCCCCTGAGGTGCAGGAGCTCCTTTGGGGGTCCTAATAAAACCTTGGATTAACCCCTGCTAAGAGTCAGCCCTTTATCTTCTACCGCTGTCTCTGGTGTCTCTTGTGCTGCAAAGGCAACCAGGCCAGGTGCCCTCAGTACCCTCGGGGCACAGAGAGTGTCTCCCGGCCAGCCCAGGTGCCCTCAGGGCACAGAGAGTGTCTCCTCCCAGCCCAGGTGCCCTCAGTACCCTCGGGGCACACACAGAGAGTGTC
Source organism: Molothrus ater (assembly GCF_012460135.2). Taxonomy (NCBI): domain Eukaryota; kingdom Metazoa; phylum Chordata; class Aves; order Passeriformes; family Icteridae; genus Molothrus; species Molothrus ater. The sequence continues at coordinate 11,662,278 of NC_050497.2, read as the reverse complement.
TGCCCCCAGCCCAGGTGCCCTCAGCACCCTCGGGGCACAGACAGTGTCTCCCCGCTGTTGGCCGTGTCGGGGCTGCCCCCCGGTGTCTGCCAACTTGGGACCGGCCGAGGGTTACTGAGAGGCTCGCACAAACCCGCTCGGCCGCTGATTGTGGTGGTGTTTGAGGGTCCTTCGGGACAAGGGAGGAGATGAGAATCTTGACTCCTCCTTTCAGAAGGCTGAAATATTATTTTATGATCTCTATTATATTAAAAGAAAATGAGATATTAGAACTACACTAAAAGAGCAAGGAGACATCAGAAAGCTGGAAAGGAATGAATAATAAAAACCTGGGACTGCTCACAGCCCCGACACCGCTGCACCATGATTGGTCATCAAGTAGAAACAATGCACAGGAGACCAATCCAAGATGCCCCTGTTGCTAAACCATCTCCAGCCCACACTCCACAGCCAGCAGATTGTTATTGGTTCCATTTCTGTTCTGAGGCTTCTCAGGAGAAAAAACCCAGCAAAAGGATTTTCATCAAACACGTCAGTGCCAGGTGATGGCACAGGCAGCATCAGCTGGCAGAGGTCACTGTGTCATCCCTGCCAGCCCAGGTGTCACAGCAAGGAGGAGAGAGTTCACCCTGTGCTCACACTGCAATACAGAGCAATACAACACAACACACACATTAACACAAGATTATAACCTTTTTCTATTTTCATGACTTGTGGATTTATTGTTACAGGACACCCAAAACAACAAAAGCACACAAAATACAGCACTCATCTACCATTAACACCCCCTTCAAATGACACACAAACTCACCATCCCTCTGATCACAACTGCTAAATTACACCCCAGCAATCATTGGTCCTCGGGAACGTGGTTCCCTGGAGCCTCCAAAAATTCCTCCTGCCTGAAGAAATACCCGGTCCCTGGAGGGTCTGTGCCCAAACTTTGGTGATGAACGTCGCCTCGCAGACCGACCGGGACCTGGGAAAAAAAACCCAGCCGGGGGGAAAAAAAAAAAGAAAAAAAAAACAGCCGGGGGGGGGGTGGGGGGGCTAAACCCGGCTGGGGATTTTTTACTCTAAATTTACAAATGAGTTGAAAAACCTGAAAAGCAAGTCACACACACAAGGTTAAATCCAGTCACAGCATGCGCTCACACACGCAGAGATGAGCAGACGCTGACAGACAGACACGTGCTCTCACACACGCTCACACACTCCTCCCATTTAAACGTTCCCTGTGGCTCTTACTCGAGATGCTGAAGAACGTGCTTCCACGCTTCTTCTGGCTGCCGCTCCTCAACGTCAAATGGTAGATTCTGGGGAAATCAGTAGCCTCAGGGACCTGTGAGACGACAGGAAGCGGTCGACGAGTGGCTGACAGCTAGGACTTGTCCCCGCTCTGACCGATAAATTTTCTACCCTAAACCCCACTAAAGACAGATGAACAGTAAAGTTTTTATAACTCTGCTACCTAACTGTGACTACATGCCAGGGCAGGGCAGCTCCGACCATAAGTGGTACAACATGAGTACACACAATAAAAGCAGACGCATACAGTGCAAGTGTGCATGGAGTGTAAGTCCATACAATATAAGCCAGCATAGGTACACACAATGTAAGTACATACAGTGTAAGCCAACATAGGTAAACGCAATGTAAGTACATACAGTATAAGTACATACAGTATAAAGCAGCATAGGTACAAACAATGTAAGTACACACAGTATAAGCCAGGACTTGAGATAGCTCTCTGGAAGATTAATTCTTGAGCCCTGTACCCTTTGAGAAGATGGAACCTATAGAACTCCTGCAGTCATGTGAGGAGGGTGTAAGACGCTCCCTCGGGAAGTCCAAGAGAATGGCGTGGAAAAAAAGGCACTACCAAAGCCAGTAGTGAAAAGGAAGATGGATGAGAACATCTTGTCCCTTTGAGACATTCCTGTCTCAAAGAGTAAAAATGTAAAGATGCCGGAATAAGGGATATCCGGAAAGGAACGTGAGTAGAATATGGCCTACGTGGCACGGAATAGTGCCGATAAAGCGTTGAGACGTAACAAAGGCCTGTGACACGTAAGACGATGGACACGGACGACATAACACGGACACGGATGACATAACACGGACACGGACGACATAACACAGAGACGAGTGACAACTGCCTGGCACTGTCCCCGTAGGGACCCGAGATTCCTAGTGCAAGGTGAGCCAGAGGCTGATGATGCCAAAGGAAAGGAAGCCCTATGACGAGAGCACGTGATGATGAAATGTAACTCGTCAAAAGAAGTTAGTGCCGAAGCAGTTAAGAGGATGCTCGAGAGGGGCGGCGAGCCTAGAGAAGGAAGCCGACTGCCGGGTGACCGTGGCCGTAGCTCCGGACGTGAAGGCGAGCTCCTCGGGGGAAAGATCCGCGACGACGTCGAGTCGAGGGAGGCGGACGACGCAAAGTTCCCGAGAATGTGGAGATGGGTCGGAACTGTCCTGCCCGGCAAAGGCTCTGGCGAGGCTGAGGGGAAACCCTCTCCCTTTACTTCCAGAGAGCCCACCCCGCTACAGACCTGTCCCCTAAGCTGGCATCTGATTGCCTCCTGTGATACTAAAGGCTATTCCCCTTCTCCCAACCACTGGCCCCGACACTTAGCTTTCGGAAGATGAGAGGACAAAATCCATCCTCAGTCAGACGTGGACGTTGAGATGCTCTCCGTGTGTGCTTCGGTGCTGCCGTTTCCAAGCTTGGGCTACGAGCCTCCTCAGGGTACCTAAGACAAAACAGAAAACCTGACTATTGCCCTCAAAAACAGTAATTCCCGGGACTCCTCCGCACCACTGCCCCGGCTCACCTCAAATCTTGATTTGGCTCCGGAGGGTGCCCAGAAGATACCTGCAAAGAGAAAAGGGACACGCTTAGCATGCTGCTGTGTAACGCTCACCTAGGAGTCAGCCTGCCTAAACGCCGACTCGCCTGCCCTCCTCTGTTCCTTGGCGTGCCTAGGGCAGCGACAGCACCTGCAAAGAAACAAAGCGGAAAAGCATGCTGAGATACTGTGAAAACACAACCTCCCTAATCTGACAAGGATGCCACACCGATACCTTAAGCTGCACACACCTGGCATAGGCGTGCTCGGCCAGGAGAGATGGCAAGTGGACCACCTAAAATAAAAAAACAAGAGGAGATGCTTAGAGCTGCACCAAAACTGAGACCTCAGCCATAACAACTGCTTCTGTACGCTATTCAATGCTCACCTTGCCCACTCGGCCTTGACTGCTGCTCTCGGCCTTGACCTCCTAAAAAGAGAGACAACGAACAATGCTGTAACGGCCACCGTTTATGCTTCCTCTGCAGAAACAAACATGGACTCACATGCTCGGGGCAATCCCCACACCCGGGATGGGGGGCTCTGCCCTGGATTTTATCCTTCTGCATCTGAAAGAAAGTCAGGACAAAAGTCAAACTGTTGCAGGGTAACTTAATAGCTCCAGATATCTTGTGTCCAACTACACCCCACATTACAAACTTCAAGTCCCCGGGACTTCTCCTATTGCACCAGGCTATGCGGCAGGGCAGAGCAGCTCTGGCACAAATGTGTGTGCAGACACCCGTGACACAGGACAGACAGGACGTGACAGACAACGGGGACACAACACGGACAGAAATCTCCTGGCAAGGAAAATGGCTGCGAGGACTGAGAGAATGCAAAAGGAGATGACCGAGGGGAGACCGATGGTGAGCTGATGAGGCTCAGAGAAACCTGGAGGAAGAAGATGCTAACCGAATGATTTATTCCAAGAACTGCAAAGATGGATGCCCGAGAATCCTACGGCCAGAAGCCTCTACCTGCCCTCACATTCTTTCAAGTCCTAGTCCGCCATAATGGATCCTGGCGGGGCAGAGCTGTCCATACAGCTCAGATCAAGACCTGAAAAGACATCCGACCGGATGCTTCTAAAGAGACAAGAGAGTCTGATGCCTGTCTGAGCTCCTGAGTCCAAAGTTCCATGGCCTGGGTGCCAGGCCGAGGAATGCAGAGATCGCAGATGCTAACAATGATGCGAGGGTTTCTGACAGGCCCCTCCAAGACCTAAGGTAAAGGACATGATATATCCAAACAACACATAATACACAAAAGACAAGTGACACGATACACACCGGGACTGCTCTGCCCTGCGCACCTCAGCACTGTGATCCAAAGTCAGGCTTTGCTTTTATGGGGCCTAAGGGGCCGCTTCAGGGACAGCCCCATCTGCAAAGGGGACTCCAAAACCCCTCCCAGTAATACCCAAACCAGCACCCTGCTTTCACCCCCTCTGTGGGTCGTGGCCCTCTACTTATCTCTCGCGCAGCTGGGGATGCCGGTCTCGGGTGCGAAGAAAGGCCACCTCATCAGCCGGGAAGTTCCTGCTGGCACCGGGCTGGTGTCTCTCAGACAGCTGTATTAAAGAAAACCAAACATCAGTGCCCGATCTTGGCAGCCCCTCGGCCAAAACCCCACAAGTCTGCTACTCACCGTTCTCCTAAGAATGCTCGGCTGCTCAGGTCGCACGCGTCGGGCACGCTCGGAGACCGAGGCCGTCGTCACAGGGGGTGCCTGGGCTAAGAGGAGATGAGGTGATTTGGCATGGCTGAAACCTGAGGGGACCCTCGCTCCTCCTCCCTACTTCCCCGACTCACCGCCGCTCCTCGGCGGTTCCTGACCCGGAACTCAGCGCTGGCGAGAGCGGCAAACCCGGTGCATCGGCCGCTGGGGATGGGAGCTTGGCGTGCTCCGAGCGGATGGCCTAAGGCACAAAAATGAGAATGGAGACTGAGACGTGCCCCAGGAATTGAGAGCTCAGCAACAAGAAATGCTACTGATCACCTTGCTCTCCTGAACTTGACTGCTGGGATCCAGATTTACTTCCTAAAAATAAAGACAAAATAAAAAAGCTGTAACAGGGCCACACTTGACACTCCCCCTGCAGAAACAAATGGTGACTGACCTGCTTGTGGGAACCCCGTCACCCAGGATGGGGGGCTCTGCCACGGGTGCAATGCATCTGCACCTGAAAGAAAGTCAGAACATATGTCAAACACCTGCAGGATAACTCAAAACCTGCAAACACCTTAGGTCAATCTAGGAATAGCATCTAGAGTCCAACTACACCCCACATTACAAATTTCAACTTCCCGGGACTTCTCCTATTACACCAGGCTATGCGGCAGGGCAGAGCAGCTCCGGCACAAATGTGTGCACACACCCGTGACACGGGACAGACAGGACGTGACAGACAACAGAGACACAACACGGACAGAAATCTCTGGGCAAGAAGGATGACTGCAAGGAGCACAAGGACAGAAAATTAGATGACTGAGATAAGATGGATGGCGAGCTGACGAGGCTCAGAGAAACCTGGAGGAAGAAGATGCTAAACTGAATGATTTAGTCCAAGAGCTGCAAAGATGGATGCCCGAGAATCCTACGGCCAGAAGCCTCTACCTGCCCTCACCTTCTCACAAGTCCTAGTCCGCCATAATGGATCCTGGCGGGGCAGAGCTGCCCATACAGCTCAGAACAAGACCTGAAAAGACATCTGACCGGATGCTTCTAAAGAGACAAGAGAGACTGATGCCTGTCTGAGCTCCTGAGGCGAAAGTTCTATGGCCTGGGTGCCAGGCCGAGGAATGCAGAGATCACAGATGCTAACAATGATGCCAGGGTTTCTGACAGGCCCCTCCAAGACCTAAGGTAAAGGACATGACATATCCAAACACACATAATACACAAAAGACAAGTGACACGATACACACCAGGACTGCTCTGCCCTGCGCACCTCAGCACTGTGATCAAAAGTCAGGCTTTGCTTTTATGGGGCCTAAGGGGCCGCTTCATGGACACCCCCATGTCCAAAGGAGACTCAAAAACCCCTCCCGGTGGGTCCCTACCCTGCGCCCTGCTTTCATCCCCCCTGTGGGTTGTAGCCCTCTACTTATCTCTGGGACATCTGGGGATCCAGGTCCATGTCAGGTGCAAAAGAAGGAAGCCTCAACATCTGGGAAGTTCCTGCTGGCACTGTTGTTCAACAACTCCCTGTTGTTTCTTAGTCAGCTACGTGAAAGAAATCCAAATATCAATGCATGATCTCTGCAGCACACTGGCCAAAACCCAACAATTCTGCCACTCACCGTTCTGCTAAGAATGCCCGGCTCCTGGGGCCGCACCCTTCGGCCGCGCTCCGAGGCTGATGCCATTGTCACGGGGTAAGCCTGGGCTAAAGGAGACGAGGTGATTTGGCATTGCTGAAACCTGAGGGGACCCTCGCTCCTCCTCCCTGCTTCCCCTACTCACCGCAACTCCTTGGCAGGTGCCCAAGGCTACCCTGGTGACGCCTTTAAATAGAAGAGTTCAGGGTTTCATCACCAGATCCTGTAATGCGTCCACAGGGCTCGCACGTGCAGGGAACCCGGTGCATCGGCCGGCTGGTGAAAGGGGCTTGGCAGGCTCCGAGTGGATTGCCTAAAGCACAAAGAAGAGAATGGAAGCTTAGACTTGCCCCAGGAATTGAGAGCTCAGCAACAAAAAATGCTACTGATCACCTTGCTCTCCTGAACTTGACTGCTGGGATCCAGATTTACTTCCTAAAAAGAAAGACAAAAAACAGAGCTGTAACAGGGTCACCCTTGACACTCCCCCTGCACAGACAAATGGTGACTGACCTGCTTGTGGGAACGCCCTCACCCAGGATGGGGGGCTCTGCCATGGATGCAATGCATCTGCACCTGAAAGAGAGTTAGAACATATGTCAAACACCTGCAGGATAACTCAAAACCTGCAAACACCTTAGGTCAATCTAGGAATGGCATCTAGAGTCCAACTGCACCCCACATTACAAATTTCAACTCCCCAGGGCTTGTCCTATTACACCAGGCTATGCGGCAGGGCAGAGCAGCTCCGGCACAAATGTGTGCACACACCCGTGACACAGGACAGAAAGGACGTGACAGACAACGGGGACACAACACGGACAGAAATCTCGAGACAAGAACCATGACTGCAAGGAGCACAAGGACAGAAAATTAGATGACTGAGGTAAGATGGATGGCGAGCTGATGAGGCTCAGAGAAACCTGGAGGAAGAAGATGCTAACTGAATGATTTATTCCAAAAACTGCAAAGATGGATGCCCGAGAATCCTACGGCCAGAAGCCTCTACCTGCCCTCACATTCTTTCAAGTCCTAGTCCGCCATAATGGATCCTGGCGGGGCAGAGCTGTCCATACAGCTCAGATCAAGACCTGAAAAGACATCCGACCGGATGCTTCTAAAGAGACAAGAGAGTCTGATGCCTGTCTGAGCTCCTGAGTCCAAAGTTCCATGGCCTGGGTGCCAGGCCGAGGAATGCAGAGATCACAGATGCTAACAATGATGCCAGGGTTTCTGACAGGCCCCTCCAAGACCTAAGGTAAAGGACATGACATATCCAAACAACACATAATACACAAAAGACAAGTGACACGATACACACCGGGACTGCTCTGCCCTGCGCACCTCAGCACTGTGATCCAAAGTCAGGCTTTGCTTTTATGGGGCCTAAGGGGCCGCTTCATGGACACCCCCCCCATCTCCAAAGGGGACTCAAAAACCCCTCCCAGTAATTCCCAAACCAGCCCCCCGCTTTCATCCCCTCTGTGGGTCGTGGCCCTCTACTTATCTCTCACGCAGCTGGGGATGCCGGTCTCGGGTGCGAAGAAAGGCCACCTCGTCAGCCGGGAAGTTCCTGCTGGCACCGGGCTGGTGTCTCTCAGACAGCTGTATTAAAGAAAACCAAACATCAGTGCCCGATCTTGGCAGCCCCGCGACCAAAACCCCACAAGTCTGCTACTCACCCTTCTCCTAAGAACGCTCAGCTGCTCGGGCCGCACGCTTCGGGCACGCTCGGACACCGAGGCCGTCGTCACAGGGGGTGCCTGGGCTAAGAGGAGATGAGGTGATTTGGCATGGCTGAAACCTGAGGGGACCCTCGCTCCTCCTCCCTACTTCCCCGACTCACCGCCGCTCCTCGGCGGTTCCTGACCCGGAACTCAGCGCTGGCGAGAGCGGCAAACCCGGTGCATCGGCCGCTGGGGATGGGAGCTTGGCGTGCTCCGAGCGGATGGCCTAAGGCACAAAAACGAGAATGGAGACTGAGACGTGCCCCAGGAATTGAGAGCTCAGCAACAAGAAATGCTACTGATCACCTTGCTCTCCTGAACTTGACTGCTGGGATCCAGATTTACTTCCTAAAAATAAAGACAAAATAAAAAAGCTGTAACAGGGCCACACTTGACACTCCCCCTGCACAGACAAATGGTGACTGACCTGCTTGTGGGAACCTCATCACCCAGGATGGGGGGCTCTGCCACGGGTGCAATGCATCTGCACCTGAAAGAAAGTCAGAACGTATGTCAAACACCTGCAGGATAACTCAAAACCTGCAAACACCTTAGGTCAATCTAGGAATAGCATCTAGAGTCCAACTACACCCCACATTACAAATTTCAACTTCCCGGGACTTCTCCTATTACACCAGGCTATGCGGCAGGGCAGAGCAGCTCCGGCACAAATGTGTGCAGACACCCGTGACACAGGACAGACAGGACGTGACAGACAACAGAGACACAACACGGACAGAAATCTCTGGGCAAGAAGGATGACTGCAAGGAGCACAAGGACAGAAAGTTAGATGACTGAGATAAGATGGATGGCGAGCTGACGAGGCTCAGAGAAACCTGGAGGAAGAAGATGCTAAACTGAATGATTTAGTCCAAGAGCTGCAAAGATGGATGCCCGAGAATCCTATGGCCAGAAGCCTCTACCTGCCCTCACCTTCTCACAAGTCCTAGTATGCCATAATGGATCCTGGCGGGGCAGAGCTGCCCATACAGCTCAGAACAAGACCTGAAAAGACATCTGACCGGATGCTTCTAAAGAGACAAGAGAGACTGATGCCTGTCTGAGCTCCTGAGGCGAAAGTTCTATGGCCTGGGTGCCAGGACGAGGAATGCAGAGATCACAGATGCTAACAATGATGCCAGGGTTTCTGACAGGCCCCTCCAAGACCTAAGGTAAAGGACATGACATATCCAAACACACATAATACACAAAAGACAAGTGACACGATACACACCGGGACTGCTCTGCCCTGCTCACCTCAGCACTGTGATCAAAAGTCAGGCTTTGCTTTTATGGGGCCTAAGGGGCCGCTTCATGGACACCCCCATGTCCAAAGGAGACTCAAAAACCCCTCCCGGTGGGTACCTACCCTGTGCCCTGCTTTCATCCCCTCAGTGGGTTGTAGCCCTCTACTTATCTCTGGGACATCAGGGGATCCAGGTCCATGTCAGGTACAAAAGAAGGAAGCCTCAACATCTGGGAAGTTCCTGCTGGCACTGTTGTTCAACAACTCCCTGTTGTTTCTTAGTCAGCTACGTGAAAGAAATCCAAATATCAATGCATGATCTCTGCAGCACACTGGCCAAAACCCAACAATTCTGCCACTCACCATTCTGCTAAGAATGCCCGGCTCCTGGGGCCGCACCCTTCGGCCGCGCTCCAAGGCTGATGCCATTGTCACGGGGTAAGCCTGGGCTAAAGGAGACGAGGTGATGTGGAATTGCTGAAACCTGAGGGGACCCTCGCTCCTCCTCCCTGCTTCCCCTACTCACCGCAACTCCTTGGCAGGTGCCCAAGGCTACCCTGGTGACGCCTTTAAATAGAAGAGTTCAGGGTTTCATCACCAGATCCTGTAATGCGTCCACAGGGCTCGCACGTGCAGGGAACCCGGTGCATCGGCCGGCTGGTGAAAGGGGCTTGGCAGACTCCAAGTGGATTGCCTAAAGCACAAAAAAGAGAATGGAAGCTTAGACTTGCCCCAGGAATTGAGAGCTCAGCAACAAAAAATGCTACTGATCACCTTGCTCTCCTGAACTTGACTGCTGGGATCCAGATTTACTTCCTAAAAAGAAAGACAAAAAACAGAGCTGTAACAGGGTCACCCTTGACACTCCCCCTGCACAGACAAATGGTGACTGACCTGCTTGTGGGAACGCCCTCACCCAGGATGGGGGGCTCTGCCATGGATGCAATGCATCTGCACCTGAAAGAGAGTTAGAACATATGTCAAACACCTGCAGGATAACTCAAAACCTGCAAACACCTTAGGTCAATCTAGGAATGGCATCTAGAGTCCAACTGCACCCCACATTACAAATTTCAACTCCCCAGGGCTTGTCCTATTACACCAGGCTATGCGGCAGGGCAGAGCAGCTCCGGCACAAATGTGTGCACACACCCGTGACACAGGACAGAAAGGACGTGACAGACAACGGGGACACAACACGGACAGAAATCTCGAGACAAGAACCATGACTGCAAGGAGCACAAGGACAGAAAATTAGATGACTGAGGTAAGATGGATGGCGAGCTGATGAGGCTCAGAGAAACCTGGAGGAAGAAGATGCTAACCGAATGATTTATTCCAAAAACTGCAAAGATGGATGCCCAAGAATCCTATGGCCAGAAGCCTCTACCTGCCCTCACCTTCTCACAAGTCCGAGTCCGCCATAATGGATCCTGGCGGGGCAGAGCTGTCCATACAGCTCAGAACAAGACCTGAAGAGACATCCGACCGGATGCTTCTAAAGAGACAAGAGAGTGTGATGCCTGTCTGAGATCCCAAGTCCAAAGTTCCATGGCCTGGGTGCCAGGACGAGGAATGCAGAGATCACAGATGCTAACAATGATGCCAGGGTTTCTGACAGGCCCCTCCAAGGCCTAAGGTAAAGGACATGACATATCCAAACACACATAATACACAAAAGACAAGTGACACGATACACACCGGGACTGCTCTGCCCTGCGCACCTCAGCACTGTGATCCAAAGTCAGGCTTTGCTTTTATGGGGCCTAAGGGGCCGCTTCATGGACACCCCCCATCTCCAAAGGGGACTCAAAAACCCCTCCCACTAATTCCCAAACCAGCCCCCTGCTTTCATCCCCTCTGTGGGACATGGCCCTCTACTTATCTCTCGCACAGCTGGGGATGCCGGTCTCGGGTGCGAAGAAAGGCCACCTCGCCAGCCGGGAAGGTCCTGCTGGCACCGGGCTGGTGTCTCTCAGACAGCTGTATTAAAGAAAACCAAACATCAGCGCCCGATCTTGGCAGCCCCTCGGCCAAAACCCCACAAGTCTGCTACTCACCGTGCTCCTAAGAACGCTCAGCTCCATCGCCGAGTCCCGTGATTCTTCCGCAGGGCTCGGGAGAGCGGCGCGCCCGGCGTGTCGGCCGGTCGGTGACTCGGTAATAGGTAATCCACTCGGCGTACTCCGAGTGGATTACCTAAAACGCAGAAACAGGAACGGATGCTTAGAGTTGCACTGGAAAGTGAGACTGGAGCAATAACAACTGCTTCTGTACCCTACTCAATGCTCACCTTGCCCACCTCATCTTGACTGCCGATATCCAGCTTTACTTCCTAAAAAGAAAAAGAACAGTGCTGTAACAGAGTCACACTTTACACTCTCCCTGCAGAGACAAACGGTGACTGACCTGCTCGGGGGAACCTCCTCACTCGGGATGGGTGGATGGATTTTGCCCTGGATTTTATCCTTCTGCATCTGAAAGAAAGCGAGGACAAAAGTCAAAGGGCTGTAGCATAACTTCACAGCTCCAAACATCTTCTGTCTATCTAGGAATATCATCTAGAGTCTGGCAACACCCCACAAACTGCAAGTCCCTGGGACTTGTCCTCTTGCAGCAGGCTATGCGGCAGGGCAGAGCAGCTCCGGCACAAATATGTGCGGACACCCGTGACACGGAACGTGACAAACAGGGGGACGACAAACACGACACGTTATGCTTGTGGTGAGGGTCTCGAGGGGAAAAGGCAAAAGGGACCCCAAAGACACACTAGGTAACACGGTACACTGGACAACACGACGTCGACCGGAACTGCTCTGCAATGCCCGCCTGAAAGCTGCCGTCAAAAGTAGAACCTCTCCCTCTAGCTGTCCTAAGAGGCCCCTTGGAGGAGATTGCTTTTCCCACTGCTAATTTTTAAATCTGTCCCAGGAACTCCCAACCCGCTGCTCTCCCATTGTCCCATCTCCAGGCTGTGGCCCTGACTTATCTTTTGGATGATCGGTGATGTGGATCCACATTGCACCTGAAATGAGTCTGCCTTGGAGGGCCCCATGACCGCCTGTTAGCCTCTCGGTCAGCTACAATAAAGCAAACCAAAACCAAAGTATGAGTACAGAGTTATGTGGGCCAAATCCCAGCGAGTCAGCTACTTGCCCTCTCCTGAGTGTGCCTGGCTCCTTCAGGCTCCAGCTTCATCCTGATTCCAAGGCTGTGGCCGTTATTGTGAGTGGCACCTGGGTAAGAGAAAGGCAAAGTTAAATGGCATTCCTGTGAGTGCAGTGGATGACCTTGTGTGCTGCAAGACGTGTGAATGCCTCTGCTCGGCTTCTAAAAGGCCTTGGGTGGGGGGCTCAAATAAACACCCTTTCTCACCCTGCTGCCTTCAAAACCACCCCCCCAACAATAACTCCTAACTGGATACCCGCTCAGCCTCCCTCTCCTAGTCACAATCCTCAACTCACCTGAAGCCTCAATCTCAAAGATAATCTTGGACACTGGGCAGATCCCTCTTGTGACACAATGAAACTGCTGAAAAAAGTGTTGTAGTTGACACAACCTGGAGCCTCTGGAAGCTGCGCTCCTCCTAAAAAAAATACAAAACAAAATAAGAACAAAACAGGAAATTACAAATGCACTTTACCACCCCTAAACACAAAACCCAAAACTGTGAACTTAAATACTCCCTGTATTCTATGCTGTTTTCTTCACAGTATCTTCAAAGCCTCTGTTGCTTTAGATGCCCAGAAACACCTGCTGAAAACAAGCTGAGATAAGCTGAAAGAGCCTCTTACCTGAAATGAGAGTGAAATGAGAGGAGAGCTCTGATCCCAGCACATCCCAGAGAGGGAATGAAGGCCCTGAGCAAAGGCTGGGGTTAATATACCCCTGATGGTGCCCGCCTCTCGTTCCCATGGCACCCAGGAAAAGGGAGGGAGCGAATCCCACCCGGTATGAAAGCCCTCAGAGCAGTTGCAGCTGTTTGGCTCCTCTGACTCAAGTTCAAGGGGAGAAAAGGGCTTGTTATAGAGAAAAACTCTTCTGAAAAATAACAGCACTTTCTTTTTTGCAGCAACAACTTGGAGTAAATGGGCAGGAAACTGGTAAGAAATAAAATTTTCTGTTTAGGCAGCATAACTAGATAAACTGGCTAATTTGCTGTGAACTTACATAATTATTCCTTAGTGGCTATTAAGTAGTACTTCATGTGTGACTAAGCTGGGTGGAAAAGAATGCTTCTGATGTGAATCATCTAAGTCTCCTTGGGACCTCTAATTAGGCCTATCTACATTATAAGTAAAAATAAGAAAAATGAAAGCTTCCCAGGCAGTGTAAGGGTTAAGTGCATGCCAGGCTTACCCTGCTCTGAGATACTTGGTCCTATGGCACAGAAAGAAGGGCCCTGAAATGTATTTTTAAACCCTTAAAATGCTGAAAAAAGCAGAGCTTCCTTCCAGTGAACCCCTTAAACAGAGGAAATGGGGCAGTTACCTCTACTGAAACTAATACAATAGCAAATAAATAGCTTCTGCCCTTTAATTTACTCTCCTTAATTATTGGGAAAAGAAGGGTTTTCTTCTCTCTTTAAATCTCTCCAGGGATGAAAAAAGAGGGATTTTTCCCTCAGTTCTACTCTTAAGATGGAGGGACAGCTGGGCTTCTCCCTCAATTTAGGCCTCAGGACAATAAAAAGGGGGCGGCTACCCTTAATTCAAACCCCTAAGAAACATTGTCAAGATTTTCCCCTTCTATTTAAACTGGGGAATAATCGAAAATGAGGACTCCCTGTCAATTAACACCCCTAACAGCATAGAAAAGGCAGGGATTCTTTCAACTGAGACCACTAAAATTGCAGGGGAAGCAGAGTCCCTCCCAGTTTGAACACAAAAAATAAAGGAAAAGGAAGCATTTTCCCTTTTTTCTAAACCCTTTTTCTCCTAATAACCCTTCTCCTTTCTGGGAGTGCTGTGGAGGGTCTGGGGGCTCTGGGGAGGGACTGGCACAGTAAAAGGGGAAAGTTGAAAGCCCTCTCCTGGAACCCCACATGCTGCCTGGCCTGCTCAGATGCTGCCCCTTGGCAAAAGGGCTCTTCCCTTGGCGTTTTCTCAAAGGGGACTGAGTGGTAATAGTTTCAAAAAAGGCAAATGATCCAAGAAATGTACAAAGAACAACACAGAATTAAGAATTAAGACAACGCTTGTACCACTGATTTCAAACACTGCCTGGTTTTATTCTGGTCTTGCCTGAATAAAACATCTCCTTAGGGGAGGAATACTCCAGATAGAAGGATCAAGACTGTTTTTGTGTTCTGACCGTAGCCTGAGAATTGTACAGGGGAGAAGGGGAATTACCATTTCCATCAGTAAACTTTATTTGATTCATTCCAAGACTGGACATGCTAGCTGGGTTATAAGTAAATGCTTGAATTGTGAGAATAATTAGTATTGTAGTTCACAACATTTATGCTCTTATTGCAAAAAGTGTTAAAGTAATAACTTAGTTTTGTGGATGGGAATTACTAGTGCCTGGTGAATGAGAGATACCTGAAGAACGGTAAGAGACCACAGTTAAAGGGTGTCCAAACCAATTTGCCTGGAAATTATTTAAGAGAAAGTGACAAGGAAATAGAGGGCACGACCAGATTGGCCTCTGTTTTTTGCCACCGAGAAGATCAAATACACCTGCCGTGGGTTGCAACCTCACAGGCCTGGGAGGTGGGAGTATAAGGCATACTGGACCTCTGTTATTCCTGTTTCTGGCACTCATTTGTTCTCTTTTCCCTTTCGGGATACCCGCAAGATTGTGTCACAAATGCTACAGAAAGCATCACGTGGAAAGAAACCAAAGTTCCTCTTTAATTACACACACCTATGTCAACAGCCACTGTTATAACCCATCCAAATTAAGAACCTGTAGGCAAAATGGAGTAAATTATTGGATTACAAGAAACTTAGGAAAAAGTGGTAATAGATTTGGAATTGAATGTCCAAAAGGAGAGAGAGGGATTTGTTTTACATTTAATCTTGACGGTTTGAGATTTGGTAAAAAAACAAATAATAAACGAAAAGCTAAAACCAGCACAGCAACTTAACTCTGTACTGACCCCAAATTATCTATTGAGTCGTATTACAAGACTCCAAGCAGTTATGGAAATGATAGCAAATGGAGCTTCCCAGGCATTGGAGTTAATATAAAGTCAGCTAAGCCAAACAAAAACTGTAGGCTATCAGAATAGGTTGGCTTTACACTATTTATTGGCCAAAGAAGGGGGTGTTTTTTGGAAAGTTTAATATATCAAATTGTTGAAAATTGATGAGCACAGAAAAGTCATTCTAGAAAAAGCAAAAGAAATCAAAGAAGAAAAAAATATATATGCATATAATAACCGAGGTACCGGTCCAAAAATTAGAAAACAATGTTAAAACCTAGCTGGTAGGGTAATGTATTAGAAGAAATTAAGATCTTTCATTTTATGTGTTGCAACTATTTTTATATTTCTTCCTTGTGTAATCCCCTGTTTTATTTTGCCCGCATAGTCCAGAAGATGCAAGTAGATAAGAAATATTGCTCAAGCCAAAGGATTTACAAAGAATAAGAGTGGGGATTGTGGCAAATGCAGGTATTTTATGATTGGCTTTTTTGAAATATTAAAATGAATATTATATGTGTTGTGTTAGAAAGGAATGCTGTATTAATTCTCTTAAGTAGTGTGTTAAATATAGTTTTAGGTTATAAAAACTGTTAAAATAGAAACGATGCTATGTAAGATACTTTTTTTAAAGAAAGGACTTGCAGCAAGATAGCGGCCACAGGACACCTGGATCTTTCAGAGAAAAAGAATTTATATATATTGCCCTCTTATCAGAAGAAACAAACTTCTTCCTGCCTCCAAGGCGCTGTTAGGATTAGAAGGAAGAAGTGGATGATGAGCAGACAGAATCCTGTGTTTGAATGGAATTTATGCACCATGTACGAAGTGTATGACTCTGCAACAGGCTATTGCTTTTAAGGGTTAATCCTTTGTTAACGGGGGTCCTTTTTCAGGCTCGTGCTGCCCAGAAAAAGGTACCCGGACGTCCGTAACTCTTTGTTTTTGTTGTCTCATATTGTCCTAATTCAAATTGTCCAAATTATTATTACTCTAATTGTATTACTATTTTTATAACCATTTTATTACTATTAAACTTTCAAAAATTTTAAAAGCAAGTGATTGGCGTTTTTCACACCAGTCTGTTAGGTGAAAATTATCAAAAGATTTTTGTGAGTTTTCTAATTTTGGCATTAATGCTGGCAAATTGTCAGGGTTTACTGTCTATTTGTGGGTCGAGAAATCTGTCCCAAACACTGAGGGGACTCTGGAGCTATTTGGGAACAGTTCTTTTTCAAAATTCTTTTGTGTTGGGATCAAAGAGCTGGCATTTGCAGGGGCAAAATAATTCTCTGTCTGTCCTGTATTTATTAAAGCAGCTGTCATATTCCAACCTCCTCCTCCTCCTCCTCGTCGCACGGTTTGTGTGCATGGATGTGGCTGTGCAGACGAATCGTGACACAAAGTAGTCCCACTGGGTGCTAGGAGTGTGGAAGGCGAAAACGCGGAGGCACACCAGGTATCGGTTGCTCAGGGTTACGCGCTGCAGAGGGATCTCTCGGTGCCCGGCAGAAGGAGAGACGCGGAAGGATACGTGCAAGGCGCTGCAGTTTTCGCCTGCTGTGGTGCCGTGTATAGACGCAGCGGTGGCAGAAGTGGCGTGACAGGGCACAGGGATGCCGGCTGTGGCCGGACAGCGGCACGCAGCGGCTCGGAACCGGGACCGGGCTGTACCAAAGCTGCGGCAAACGCAGTGGGGGGTGGCGGCGGGGCCGTGGAGATAGAACGGCGCATGCGTGCGGCTGATCCCGGAAGCAGCGCTGTGGTTCGATGAGTCGGCGCAGAGTGATATCGCTGGTGCGGGGGTTGTAGCAACTGCGCATGCGTGGGTTCCGTCACTAGGGCGGCGTGGGCAGTCACCATGGCAGCGGGCGGGCCGGGGGTTGCGGGAGGAGGCGGAGCTACGGGAACGGGGCCGCGGTTGCGGCCGTGGAAGGGAACGCCGGGACGTCCGTGGTTGCAGGAGGCGGCGGAGCCGCGCCATCCAGCAGCTCTGAAGCGGGAGGGTGCGGTGGGGAAGGCGCGGCTCGGCCCGCCATGCAGCGGCGGCGGCAGGAGAGGGGAAGCGACCACGGGCGGCACTGACGGGAGGCTGGGCTGGAGTGCCGCAGCGCCAGCACGGGGTGCCTTGGGTGGCTGGGGCGCCCGGGTAAGACAGTCATTAAAACACCCTAAAAATTATTTTTAAAGCCCTGAAAAAGCCCTAAAGGTATCCTAAACATTTCCAGAGAATTCCTAAAAAACTCCTGCAAAAAAAACCCTTAAATATCCCTAAAAATCCCTGAAAAATCACCTGAAAGACCCTAAAAAACAGTTTAACCCCTACCTGTAACACTGTGGCCTCCAAACATCATCTCTACCTATTAATCGGGGTAACTGCAAGACCCTCAAACACCACCACAATCTCCAGCTTGAGTTGGTCTGGGCAGCAGCAAATAAAATAAAATTAAAAGCTTTAAAAATAGAAAAATTAAAACTAAAAATTAAATAAAAAATAAAATAAAAAAATAAAATAAATGCTTTAAAAATGGGAAAATAAAAAAAAGAAAATTAAAAAAATAAAAAGCTTTAAAAACAGAAAAATTAAAACTAAAAATTAAAAAAAAATTTTAAAAAATAAAAGAAATGTTTTAAAAATAGAAAAATTAAAACTAAAAATGAAATAAAAATGAAATTAAAAAAATAAAAGAAATGCTTTAAAAATAAAAAATCAAAACTAAAAAATTAAATAAAAAATAAAATTAAAAAAATAAATGCTTTAAAAATAAATCAAAACTAAAAATAAATAAAAAATAAAATTAAAAAATAAAATTAAATAAAATAAATGTTTAAAAATAAAAAAATTAAAACTAAAAATTAAATAAAAAATAAAAAAAGGTTTAAAAATAGAAAGATCAAAAATAAAAATTAAATAAAATATAAAAAATAAAAAAATGTTTTAAAAATAAAAAAATCAAAACTAAAAATTAAATAAAAAGGAAAATTAAAAAAATAAAATAAATGCTTTAAAAATAGAAAAAGCAAAATATTAAAATGAAATAAAAAATAAAATTAAAAAATAAAAAAAAGCTTTAAAAATAGAAAAATTTAAAAAAATTGAAAAAAAAATTAAAAAAAGCTTTAAAAATAGAAAGATCAAAAATAAAAATTAAATAAAAAATAATAAAAAATGCTTTAAAAATAAAAAAATCAAAACTAAAAATTAAATAAAAAAGAAAATTAAAAAATAAAATGCTTTAAAAATGGAAAAAGCAAAAAATAAAAATGAAATAAAAAAAATAAAAATAAAATAAATAGTTCAAAAATAAAAAATTAAAACTAAAAATGAAATAAAAAATAAAATTAAAAAATAAAATAAATGTTTAAAATTTAAAAAAATTAAAACTGAAAATTAAAAAAAATTAAAAAGCTTTATAAATAGAAAGATCAAAAATAAAAATTAAATTAAAAAAAATTAAAAAATGCTTTAAAAATAAAAAAATCAAAACTAAAAATTAAATAAAAAAATAAAAGTAAAAAAATAAAATAAATGATTTAAAAATAGAAAAAGCAAAAAATAAAAATGAAATAAAATATAATATTTGAAAAATAAAATAAATAGTTCAAAAATTAAAAATTAAAACTAAAAATGAAAAAAAAATTAAATAAAAAAATTTAAAAAAGCTTTAAAAATATAAAGATCAAAAATAAAAATTAAATAAAAAATTAAAAAAAGCTTTAAAAATAAAAAAATAAAAACTAAAAATTAAATAAATAATAAATTTTTTTAAAATAGCATTTAAAGTAGAAAAAGCAAAAAAAAAAAAGAAATAAAAAATAAAATTAAAAAAATATATGATTTAAAAATAAAAAAAACTTAAACAAAAAATTAAATAAAAATAAAATTAAAAAGTAAAAAAGCTTTAAAAATAGAAAAAGCAAAAAATAAAAATGAAATAAAAAATAAAATTAAAAAAATAAAATAAATGATTTAAAAATAAAAAAACTAAAACAAAAAATTAAATAAAAAATAAAATTTAAAAATAAAATTAAAAGCTTTAAAAATAGAAAAATCAAAAATAAAAATTAAATAAAAAGTAAAAAACAAAATAAATGCTTTCAAAACAAAAAAATCAAATAAATGCTTTAAAAATAGATAAAGCAAAAATAAATATGAAATAAAAAATAAAATTTAAAATATAAAATAAATAGTTTATAAATAAAAAATGAAAACTAAAAAATAAAAAATAAATTTAAAAAAATAAATGTTTTAAAAAAATAAAACAAAAAAATTAAATTAAAAAAATTAAAATAAAATAAAAAGCTTTAAAAATAGATAAATCAAAAATAAAATTAAATAAAAAATAGTTTAAAAAAGCTTTAAAAATCAAAAACTCAAAAGTAAAAATTAGGAAAAAAATAAAAATAAAAAAATTTAAAATATGCTTTAGAAATATAAAAATTAAAACTAAAAATTAAATAAAAAGGAAAATTTAAAAATAAAATAAATGCTTTAAAATAGAAAAATTAAAACTAAAAAAAAGATTAAAAAAAGCTTTAAAAATCGGAAAATTAAAAATATTACATCAAAATTAAATTTAAAAAATAGAATTAATTAAAAATAATTAAAAAACAAAATAAAATCCGTAAAGTGCTGTAAAGTACTGTAAAAGTTCCGTAAAAGGTAGTGTCGTAAAGCACGGCTGTCGAAAAAACGCACCTTTTACGGCAGTCGCGCTTTACGGCACCTTTTACGACAGTTTTGCGACAGTCGCGCTTTACGGCACCTTTTGCGACAGTCGCGCTTTACGGCACCTTTTGCGACAGTCGCGCTTTACGACACCTTTTACGACAGTCGCGCTTTACGGCACCTTTTGCGACAGCCGCGCTTTACGGCACCTTTTGCGACAGTCGCGCTTTACGGCACCTTTCACGACAGTTTTGCGACAGTCGCGCTTTACGGCACCTTTTGCGACAGTCGCGCTTTACGGCACCTTTTACGACAGTTTTACGACAGTCGCGCTTTACGGCGCCTTTTGCGACTGTCGCGCTTTACGGCACCTTTTACGACAGTCGCGCTTTACGGCACCTTTTGCGACAGTCGCGCTTTACGGCACCTTTTACGACAGTTTTGCGACAGTCGCGCTTTACGGCATCTTTTACGACAGTTTTACGACAGTCGCGCTTTACGGCACCTTTTACGACAGTCGCGCTTTACGGCACCTTTTGCGACAGTCGCGCTTTACGGCACCTTTTACGACAGTTTTACGACAGTCGCGCTTTACGGCACCTTTTGCGACAGTCGCGCTTTACGGCACCTTTTACGACAGTTTTACGACAGTCGCGCTTTACGGCACCTTTTGCGACAGTCGCGCTTTACGGCACCTTTTACGACAGTCGCGCTTTACGGCACCTTTTGCGACAGTCGCGCTTTACGGCACCTTTTACGACAGTCGCGCTTTACGGCACCTTTTGCGACAGTCGCGCTTTACGGCACCTTTTACGACAGTTTTGCGACAGTCGCGCTTTACGGCATCTTTTACGACAGTTTTACGACAGTCGCGCTTTACGGCACCTTTTACGACAGTCGCGCTTTACGGCACCTTTTACGACAGTTTTGCGACAGTCGCGCTTTACGGCACCTTTTACGACAGTTTTACGACAGTCGCGCTTTACGGCACCTTTTGCGACAGTCGCGCTTTACGGCACCTTTTACGACAGTCGCGCTTTACGGCACCTTTTGCGACAGTCGCGCTTTACGGCACCTTTTACGACAGTCGCGCTTTACGGCACCTTTTACGACAGTTTTGCGACAGTCGCGCTTTACGGCACCTTTTGCGACAGTCGCGCTTTACGGCACCTTTTACGACAGTCGCGCTTTACGGCACCTTTTGCGACGTTTTATGGAAATTTTACGGCACTTTACAGCACTTTAGAGTTTTTATTTTGTTTTTCATGTATTTTTAATTAATTTTATTTTATTAATTGTGGTTTTTTTTTAATTTTTCTATTTTTAAAGCTTTTTTATTTTATTTTTTAAATTTTTTTATTTGTTTTTATTTTTAATTTTCCTATTTTTAAAGCTTTTTATTTTATTTTTAAAATATTTTTAAATTTAATTTTTAAATTTAATTTTTCTTTTTTTAAAGCATTTATTTTTTTAATGTTGTTTTTTATTTAATTTTTATTTTTCTCTTTTTAAGGCTTTGTATTTTTTATTTTTTATTTATTTTTATTTTTAAACCTTTTTATTTTTTAAATTTTTTTATTAATTTTTTTATTTTTAAAGCATTTATTTTTTTTTAATTTATATTTATTTTTAATTTTTCTATTATTAAAGGTTTTTATTTTCAAAATTTTATTTTTAATTTTTTAAATTTTTCTCTTTTTAAAAAATTTTTTAAATTTTTTTTATTTTTATTTTTAATTTTTCTATTTTTTAAGCGTTATATTTTTTAATTTTTATTTAATTTTTATATTTCATTTATTTATTTTTAAAGCATTTATTATATTTTATAATTTTGTTTTTTATTGATTGTTTATTTTTCTATTTTAAAAGCATTTATTTGATTTGATAAATTTTTTTTATTTAATTTTTAATTTTTCTATTTTTAAAGCCTTTTTAAAATTTTTTAAATTCGTTTTTATTTTTATATTTTCTATTTTAAAAGCTTTTTATTTTATTAATTTTTTATTTCATTTTTGTATTTAATTTTATTATTTTTAAAGCATTTATTATATTTTTTAATTTTGTTTTTTATTGAATGTTTATTTTTAAGTTTTCTATTTTTGACGCATTTATTTTTTTAATTTAGTTTTTTTTTTCTATTTTTAATTTTTGTATTATTAAAGCATTTATTTTTTAATTTTTTTTCTAATTTTTATATTTATTTTTTCTATTTTTAAAGCATTTATTTTTTAATTTTGTTTTTTATTTAATTTTTATTTTTTAAATTTTTTATTTTCAAAGTTTTTGAATTTTTAAATTTTATTTTTTATTTATTTTTATTCTTAATTTTTTTTTAAAGCATTTATTTTAATTTTATTTTTTATTTAATTTTTATTTTTAATTTTTCTGTTTTCAAAGCTTTTTTATTGTTTTATTTTTATTTTTATATTTTGAAACCTTTTTTTTATTTTTTAATTTAATTTTTTATTTCTATTTTTAATTTTTCTATTTTTAAACCTTTTAATTTTATTAATTTTTAATTTAATTTTTATATTTAATTTTTCTATTTTTAAAGCATTTATTATATTTATTTAATTTTTTTTTAATTTTTCTATTTTTAAAGCATTTTTTAAATTTTATTTTTTATTTAATTTTTATTTTTAATTTTTCTCTTTTTAAAGCATTTTATTTTTTTAATTTTCTTTTTATTTTTTATTTCTAATTTTTCTATTTTTAAAGCATTTATTTTTTTAATTTTCTTTTTTATTTAATTTTTTTTTTTTATTTTTCCATTTTTAAAGCTTTTTATTTTATTTTATTTGGCGCTGCCCAGACCAATTTAAGCTGGTGATTGTGGTGGTGTTTGAGGGTCTTGCATTACGGCACTACATTTTATGGAACTTGTACAGCACTTTACAGCACTTTACAGTTTGGTTTTTTTTATTATTTATTTTTAATTAATTTTGTTATTTTATTTATTTTTTTTTATTTTTCTATTTTTAAAGCATTTTATTACATTTTATTTGGTGCTGCCCAAACCTGCTGTAGTGCATTTTTATACTTTGTAATACTTTGAAGTAATTTTTCCCAAATGGTTTATCCCAAACTGTACCCCCCTCCCTTTACCTGTGTTATCCCTCTCCCGGGATGAGATCATCCCCAAACCCCCACCCTGGCTCTCTGTCAATCACTCAGCCTCCCATCCCCCCCATGCAGAAGTTTCGGTCCAAGTCCTCGAGTGATCAGCCAGAGGCTCGGGGCCAGCCCCCCAAGCCTTGACCCATACACTGTCCTATATGTCTATCCCCCAGCATCCATCCCTTAGGGTCACTTAATGGTTGGTAGGGTGTTATCTACTGTCGGTTTCCACCTCCCTTAAAATGTAACCTTGGCACATCTCCCCTGGGCTCTCGGCACGAGGCCCCCTGAGGTGCAGGAGCTCCTTTGGGGGTCCTAATAAAACCTTGGATTAACCCCTGCTAAGAGTCAGCCCTTTATCTTCTACCGCTGTCTCTGGTGTCTCTTGTGCTGCAAAGGCAACCAGGCCAGGTGCCCTCAGTACCCTCGGGGCACAGAGAGTGTCTCCCCCCAGCCCAGGTGCCCTCAGGGCACAGAGAGTGTCTCCTCCCAGCCCAGGTGCCCTCAGCACCCTCGGGGCACACACAGAGAGTGTCTCCTCCCAGCCCAGGTGCCCTCAGCACCCTCGGGGCACACACAGAGAGTGTCTGCCCCCAGCCCAGCTGCCCTCAGTACCCTCGGGGCACACACAGAGAGTGTCTGCCCCCAGCCCAGGTGCCCTCAGCACCCTCGGGGCACAGAGAGTGTCTCCTCCCAGCCCAGGTGCCCTCAGCACCCTCGGGGCACACACAGAGAGTGTCTGCCCCCAGCCCAGGTGCCCTCAGTACCCTCAGGGCACACACAGAGAGTGTCTGCCCCCAGCCCAGGTGCCCTCAGCACCCTCGGAGCACACACAGAGAGTGTCTCCCCCCAGCCCAGGTGCCCTCAGCACCCTCGGGGCACAGACAGTGTCTCCCCGCTGTTGGCCGTGTCGGGGCTGCCCCCCGGTGTCTGCCAACTTGGGACCGGCCGAGGGTTACTGAGAGGCTTGCACAAACCCGCTCGGCCGCTGATTGTGGTGGTGTTTGAGGGTCCTTCAGGACAAGGGAGGAGATGAGAATCTTGACTCCCCCTTTCAGAAGGCTGAAATATTATTTTATGATCTCTGTTATATTAAAAGAAAATGAGATATTAGAACTACACTAAAAGAGCAAGGAGACATCAGAGAGCTGGAAAGGAATGAATAATAAAAACCTGGGACTGCTCACAGCCCCGACACCGCTGGACCATGATTGGTCATCAAGTAGAAACAATGCACAGGAGACCAATCCAAGATGCCCCTGTTGCTAAACCATCTCCAGCCCACACTCCACAGCCAGCAGATTGTTATTGGTTCCATTTCTGTTCTGAGGCTTC
Source organism: Molothrus ater (assembly GCF_012460135.2). NCBI lineage: Eukaryota > Metazoa > Chordata > Aves > Passeriformes > Icteridae > Molothrus > Molothrus ater. Next base: position 11,637,860 of record NC_050497.2, on the reverse strand, counting down.
TCAGGACAAAAATCCCAGCAAAAGGATTTTCATCAAACACGTCAGTGCCAGGTGATGGCACAGGCAGCATGGGCTGGCCGAGGTCGCTGTGTCATCCCTCCCAGCCCAGGTGTCACAGCAAGGAGGAGAGAGTTCACCCTGTGCTCACACTGCAATACAGAGCAATAGAGAGCAATGCAACACAAAACACATACTAACACAAGATGATAACCTTTTTCTATTTTCGTTACGTGTTGATTTATTGTTACAGGAAACCCAAAACAACAACGCAGCGGTGGTGAGGTTTTTGTGAGGGGTGGGCTTGATGGTAACTGGTAGCTGTGGTGATGGATTGCTGGTTTATGTAATTACATAATCATGATGCAATTACCTCTTAGTTGTGTCATTATTTGACTGGTAATGTAGATGGGAGTACTGATGATGTGGTTAATGGATATTGCTATTCATTACTGACAGCTGGAGCAGTAATTGGGGCCCTATAAAGTATATATTAAAAGGAATAAAAGCTGTATGTCTGGTGCAGCAGTAGATAATTTTAGGCTCCCAGGGAGTAAATAGTTTTCTTTAAATCATTATAGTTTGGGGTTTTTTTTTAGTCCCAGGTAGCATGAAAGTTTCTACTGCTGCTTTTTTAGTCTAAGGCTAGAAAGGAAAACAAAGTTAGAAATACAAGTAGCAAAAGAAAGGAAGAAAGAAAGAAAAGGTTAGAGAAAAAAAGAGAGTTAAAGAGAGAAAGTGAAAAAGGAAAAGGGTGAGAGTGAAAAAGGGGGTGAAAAACAGAAAAAAGAGTTGGAATGAAAAAGAAAGGGCATTCGGGAGGGGCGGTGCTGCCTAAGGTCCTTTCCCGCCCAGGAGCGAAGGAGCCGTTTGACCCCCTGGCGGGAACGCAGCTCCCGGTGGCGGAGGACTGAGCGGTGGCTGTCAGCCCGAGACTACAACTCCCGGCAGGCCCTGCTGACGGCGCAGCGTCTGACGCAACGGCGGACGCGGCATATGAGTGGTTGGCGGGCCGAGGTGGACGCGCGGGGCCGTGCGCCGGGAGAGCGGGATGTGCGCGGGGAGCTCCCGGCGCCTCTCCCGCGGGGGACGGAGCTGTGGCAGCGACGCTGGAGGAGCGAAGCCTCCGTCTGGCCGCCCGCATGGATCTGAGCAGCGCGGAAGGGGCGTCCACCCGGTTCCTCGGCCTCACTCAGCGGTACCGGTGGCGGGGGCTCAGCTCGGGCGGGGCGGGGCGGGGCGTCCTGCCGACAGCCGATGGCGGAGGGCGAGGCGGTGCTTTGCTGCCGGGGGCCGGGAGCTGCAGGGGCCGCGCGGGCTCCCGCGGTCACTGTGGGGTGGCTGCCCTCGGGCTGGCGGAGGCGCAGGAGCCCCCGAGCTGCAGCCGTCTCCCTCGGGCTGCTGCCGCTGCTGCAGGCGGAGGCGGACGAGCGTCTTCGGAGTCGGCTTCTCAGCGTGTTCAGCGTTGCGAGCACATAGCGCTGCGATATCGCTGGAATGACACGGCTGCTGACTGCGTTAGTGCTTGTGACTTTCTTAAATGAAAACAGATGGACCGGTAATGACTAGTAACCACATAGATGGCAAGGAGAATGGCGAGCCCAAGAAGCATGCAGGCTGTATCCTTCTGTGCTGATCGCACAGGTGCAGTCTGCAAACTCACCCCCTTCTGCCCCTACCCTCCCGACCCCCAAGTAAAACGCTTTCCAGTGTCGAGCTTCTGAAAGACAAAACTTGTGATTTGGCACTAGGATCCAGAAAACGCTTATGTTTAGATTAGCAAATGCGTTTAATTTTGCTTCGTTGTTCAACTTTCAGGACTGTTTTGTAGGAGCTTCTGTTGAAACGGGAAGAAGCTAGTCCTCTCTCCTCTTCATTGTTGCTGTTCATTTAGACAACTGCACCTATGTTTCCAGAAAAATGGGAAAGGGAGGTGGAATATACTGTGTAGATGTAAGCTGGTTAGTTATATTCACATGAATAAAGGTGCATCTGTATTTAAATACTTTGCAATGTAAGTAAATTTTAAATTATTAAGCCCACGTAAAGCAAAGCACTGATGAACTAACCTCTTCAGTGCTGGCAGTTCATCTTAATAAGATGAAAACTACTCTGAAAGTGTCATAACTGGAGCAGCCGTTTTTCTTATAGAGATCAGGACTATGGAAGGATGTAATTCAAGGAAGAAAATTAATATGAACAGTTGATTTTAATCACAGTGTATTTTTTAAATTAGCAGATGTGATCCGTTAGAGAGTCGAGTACGAATCTTGGTGGTATGCGAGAATGGAGAGCCAAAGAGGGATGCAGGCGCGAGGATTCCTTAGGGAGCATGTGCGCTTAGGCAAATTGCATGATAACGTGAATCTTACCTGTGCCTAAATTGAAGCCTAATTTTAACGAGGTTGTGTCTGTAGCATTTATGTTGATGTGAGAGTCTGCTTTAATTATAAGATATGAAGCAGGTGAGGTGTGATATAAAGTAGTTAAGTTGAGAAGAGGCAGAGATTTGCTCTTGGGTATATTTCTGGTTTTTAAAAGGACTGCTAGTGTGTTTGAAGTTTAGGTATGTTTTAGGTGGTTTGAATTGGGACACAAATGACAATATTGATATTTAAGCAGTCTTGTTTTAATCGTTAGTGCAGATATACTCGTGTTTTATGAATTATTGAGAGTGCCGTCAGAAAAATGCTTTTGATATGAGGGTGTGGTTTGTGGCAAGGCAGTCTGTCTTCAAATTAGTGGAACGTAGTTTGTGAAGAGGTGGTGAGTAATGCGATATCATGGTACGAGGTTGGTACTGCGGGCGGATTTTGCACTTCGCGTTCCAGGATTATTTTTGTTTGCTATCTTTTCAAGGTGGTGGAGGGAAACCTCTGAAATGCTGTTGTTTCCTCATGCTCTTAAGTACTGGTTTCTTTTCTCATTGTGTGTGGGCTGAAAAAAGACTGAAAAAATCAGTAGCAACCTACTAAATGTGGTCTTACTGAGTTGTACAGTGCAGTTGACCTCTTTGAGGCTTTAAGTTTACTTTTCGAACGTGGTTATGAGCCACCACCTGCTTTGGAACTCTGATTGCATCATGCCTTAGTATTTAATTTAATCCTAGCTTTTGCTTCCAGTCAGGACGTGGACATTTGCTTTGGGTGTAATGTGAAAGCCAGACTGCGATGGCTGCTAGGGATTGTGCATGCTGTAAGAAGTGTTCCCTGCAGCAATGAGTTTATGTTCTGTGAACCCTGTTCAGCAGAAATTATATTTTTTTTAATGGCAGGGTATAGCATTGCAGGAAATGTAAGACTAGTTGACTTGTGTACACAGATGAAGCGTTTCTATTCCAGCTCCGTATCTGAAGATCTGGGTTGCAGACGTGGAGAGTTTAGCAGAAAGCATTATGGATCTGTGGAGCTTGTAAGTATACGTAGCCTGTCCTTCAGTTTATCAGCTTATAACGCAGAGCTCTAATCCTTTTCTTTTCCAAGTAAAAGAATGGGATCTAGTTTGGAAAATGTGCATTCTCAGCTAGACTTGAAAGTTATAAGCTGATATAAAGTGGCTTCTGAATAGATATATATCAGACCTGTGATGGGGCATCTTTTTACTACCTTATTAATTAATTTTTCATTGTAACAGAAAAGGAAGCTTTATATAAATACTGTGTTTACTTCCAGATGGAAATTGAGCCTTTTTTCCTCTTAGAAACTGAAGATGGCAAAATATTAGGGTAGTATTTAATGAAGTACTAACAATTATGTAAGCTATAAACTGTGTACATGCTTATGCGTGTACATACACGTGTATGTAATTTTATATGTACGTGACTCATAGTAGTGGGAGAGGGCTGAAAACCGAATGACCTAGTCAGAGTTAGGATTTTGAAAATGGTTCCCTAGAATCTGTCAGCTATTCTGCATTTACTTGAAATTCGGAGATTAGGTTGGCACTACGTTTTTCTCATATATCAATTTCTTCTGCATTGTGAAAATATGTCAGCAGTGTCATTCTGATTACAAGGTCATAATGAAATTACATAAATTTACTGTAGGATAACAGAAGTGGGGAGGAGTTAAGAAAATTATCTCCAGCTCTGTTACTATGGGATGAAGTCACAAGTTTTCTACAAGCTATAGTTGTAATTTTCAAGTTAGTATATTAACTAATGTGTGTGTAAATTGGGTGTAAAATGGTGGCCTAGTTGCTGGAAGTTGTATTGCGGGAACACCGGGTTCCTTTCTCTTCTTTCCATATTGTATGTTATACATAAAAGATGCGTGTTTTAATCCAAAAATGCAAGTAATTGGTTTTCTGATAAGAGGCTCTTTCATTCCTAGTACTTAAAGTCTTTTGCTGGAAGATAAAAGTTATTTATAATTATTAATTCACAGTAAGTTCACATGAATGGTTTCGTTTCTTGGATGTTTTTCTTAAAAATTTTGCTAGCATTTTATGAAAGTGTATCATTTTTGGAGTACAGATGTTTGAAGGTTCTTGTTACCCTTTCAAAATTCTAAATGTTTCAAACTTAACTTTTCTTGCTTCATGAAGCATTTGATTTGACTCAGAGTTCTTACCGGGTCATTCAAAGTCTTTAGTCAAATTGGTAATAGCTAGACTGATCCCTTCTCTCTGGGGAGTCCTGATGCCTGAACAATAAGAAATGGTAGTAAGTTTTGATTGCTGATCGTATGGCTATTTTTTGAAATAAAACCTCTATGTTAAACTCTCTTATAGCTTATATCTAGTGATGCTGACGGAGCCATTCAAAGAGCTGGACGGTTCCGTGTGGAAAATGGCTCCTCTGGTGAGGTAAGTGCCCAAAAATACTCACAGAATGCTGAAGAAAATGATTCAGCTTCAGTTATTATTCACTTACAAAAGATGCATTTGCAGTCATTTTCTAAGGAAGAGGACTTTGAAAAATTCTCGCATTTTGTTGTGGTAACATTTTTGCTCACTCGATCGTGTTAGAGAAAAATATCTCTGATTGACGCTTCCCAGTCTCTAGTACATCTCTATATCTATCCTGTCCTGTTGGTACTATGATGTTCAAGCTGACCTCTGTGCTTTAAAGTTTGCTCCTTGGCTTGATGAGGTTTAGCTTCATTTTTTTGACCCTTAGCTGTCTTTTGGCAGCTGTGCTTATCTTTAAATAAGAGAGAAAGAGGTTGAGTGGAGCCTTGGAGAGTAATTCCCTTCATCTTTCTTGCTGCTAAACTCACAGTGTGTCCCTGCAACTACTCCCGTGACAATTAGGTTTCCACTTACCTTCATGTTTTATCTTCCTTTGCAAAACTTTCATCAAATACCATCTTAATATTGGAAGAAAGAAGACCTCAAATTCTAGAGATACTTGTAAGGCTTTGGTAAAGTGTGTATTGAACTAATAGCAACAGCGAAATGTTACTGATCATCTGCTTCTTGTCAGCACTGGCTGCAGAGTTGAAAGCAGTCTAACTATTCTGCATTGATTCTTTGGAGGGTTGTGTTTGGTCCTCTGTCTATTTAGCTCAGTTTTGTGAAGTTCAAAAGCTGATTAGCTCATATCATGGGAAGATTCGTAGAGTGGGTAGTGGACGGCCACATGGTCAATGAACGTGGAGAATGGCTTTTTCTTTGCATGTTAAGTCATAGTGGGAAAGTGCTTGAGGGACGCTTGGGAATTTACCTTAATTTATGAGAAACAGCACTGAAGAACTTCCAAAGCATGCTTTGGTCAAGCAAGGAGACTTCTTTGGGGATTAATTTGGGAAGAACTGAGAAAATGAAAGCTGAAGGCATTAATTTATTTAAGTTTTAAAAATGTTTGTCTTCAAAGTCCACATTGAAAGACCTCCTTTTCACATTCTGCCATTACCCTTAAGAGTGGTACAGTAGGACAAGACTTACCTACTTACAGAGAAATTAATAAAAAGGGTAAATGAGAGGTAGAAATTTTTATTTCAGCTACACACCAACTGACTTCGCAAAAATCCTTGCTTTTTAAGTAGCAGCGTACAGCTAAAATTTCACTCTTTATTTGCTTTTGCCTATATTTTGTCCTCTTTTTTTTTACTTGGTATTTAATGTAACAGTCTCTCAATTCGATTTCAGAATACGGACTATGCTCCGAGTACGTGGCACAGAACGGATGTGCATTTGGAAAACCCAGAGTATCATACAAGATGGTACTTGAAGTATTTTTTAGGGAAAGGTAAATATTTTTTTGCAGATGGATTGGAATTTGGACCAATGAAAATGTAATTTGCAAAAATACTGTTGCTGTTTCTGTAGTTTTGAACTGTTACTATTTCAGTATGAAAAAAGGTATGGTGTTAATTTAGTATTAAAACATTTTCTCTCCTGTACATGAAACAAGTCCTTGTTTCATGTGTTTTTAACCTGAAAACAGAGCATGGGTGTCTGTAAGGAGTGAAACCCCCGCTACCAAAAAGGGATGTTTTGAAATCCTTCATGGCTTTGAAAACTGTACCGGTCTCTTTGGGTGTTTTTTTTCACACAGCTGTATATAAGTACGTGGTTATTTCTGCAGACAATCTGGTGTCTCTGTGATTCTGCACGAGTGGGTGGGTATGTCTTCCTTATGACTGATGGTGCTGCTTGTTTTTCTTCCAACAGTTCATCAGAATTATGTAGGTACAGATGCAGAGAAGAACCCTTTCTTTCTGTCTGTTGTACTGTCTGAGCAAAATAATCAGCGCATTCCTCAATACCATTCAATACTTTGGAGAAAAACAGTAAGAAACAAATACTTTACTCCGGTTCTGCCTTTTGTTTGTTTTGGATATGTTTATCATATGCTTTTTCCTCTTTCTTCAGAATTCCAGTATTTATTACATATTTTTATTTTGTATAACAAGAACCTATCATTCTACCATAGTAGATAACGCTAAACATTATACTAAACTTTTTGACAGAAATCTGTAGTGTCAGATATTTTCTAATTCTTCCAACAACTGTTTTTTTTAAGAAATGATGCCTAAATTGTTCTTGGTTACATCCTATGATCAGTTTTAGGCGCTGACTTTATACTGCTTTTACGATTTTCTTGTACAATGGTAAGAAAATAGGCAGGTCTGATACTGGTTTCACTTTTTTTCTACTTAATGTTCCATGAGATTCTTGTATCCAAGCAATTGTTTTAAAATTCTACTGTAGACATTTATGGTTCACTTTTTTTTTCTTTGCAGCACCGATGACTTTTTTTTTTCCTAAATCAGCAGTAAATATAGCTGAGTAAAATTACCTTGGTTTTCTTCCTTCTTTCTTAACTTAATTGTTTTTATTAATAATCCTATTTGAATATGCGGAAAAAGTGGGTATGTCCTGTAATATATCCTAGCTTTTCTTGTTTACAGGGTACTCAGAAAATATGTCTCCCTTACAGTCCCACAAAAACATTATCAGTGAAATCTATATTAAGGTATGTATTTACAAATAAGCGATCAGTTTAGATATTTGCCTGTGTACCTTTTCCTGTAATTCAGAGCTTGCGGTCCTGTGGTTTTTAGGATTAATCTATAAAACGTGTAAAAATGGTTTTGCAAGTCTTAATCATTGAAGAGGCAGCAATAGGTGGTTTTAAAGCCTGTTCTTGACCAGACAAAGTGAAAAAGTGTGAATTTGATGCTGAACTTCTCATTTTTCATTTGACTTGCCTTGAATTATTTAAGAAGAGAGAGAACTAGAAAAAGGGAGAAATAGAATTGGTTCTTGAGCCCTCCTAAAATGCTCCCCGTGATTCTGTGTGGAGCCAAAGTGAAGGGTGGAACAGAGCCCTGTGCTTTAGAAGGAAATCAATTTCAACCTGATCTCCACCCTGAGTCTCCCTAATTTCTGTTTTTAAAATGCAAACTAAGTTTAGGAAGTGTTGGAAGTTAGTATTTTGGGGAAGAAATGGCAGTTGCACCAACCGTTCCATTTCCCAGAGGCTCTGGGAACGATTCATTTTGTAAGCGCTGTAACTGCAATCGGTTGGTGGTTCGGGGTTGGAATGTGCACTTGCCCTCCTCTAAAGCACGCGTTCCTTTGCATTTCAGTGCTATGAGTCTTGATAAATTTGAGAAGAGCCCAAGAGAAATTTTTCATCCTGAGATACAAAAGGTAGGAAGTGACTTTTTTTTGTTTGGTTCTTTATCTTTGTTATTTTCTGGAAATAGAAGTAATTAAGTATAGATACTACTCGTTTGTCTCTTCCAGTAGCAGATGATGATGATGATAATAATAACAATAATAATAATAATAATAATAATAATGTTGTAATACTACTTAAACTGTCTTTATCCATTGAACTGGCCATTTAAAATCAAAACTTCTAAACACAAATAAAACCATCATCCTTGTAGAATTTTTAATACAAGTGGGCTAAAGATACTGTTTTTGTTTACAGGATTTATTGGTTCTGGAAGAGCAAGAGGTAAGTATAAGCCTAACTACTTCTAGCTCACAGACCCATCCAGTGAATACAGCTTTGTATTTTGATGGGCTTATGATGACTTTGAAATCAATTGCTCGTTACAGTAAAAAAAAAATTAACGTTTTTTTGAACATGACAGCAAAAATAACTTTAAGCACCAACTTAATCATAATAGATCACCAATTTAAGTTAATAATTTTATGCTATACTATCAAAGTTTAAAGGTAAATTATTTTGTGTTAGGAGATGGTATAAAGTGTATGTTCTAATGTGTAGGATGTATACAAAGATACATACATACATCAAAGTCCTTAGAGGAAACAAATTTTTATGTCTTCTGTTTGACTGTTTACCATATAATATTTGGTTTTATTTCCCAGGGATCGGTGAATTTTAAATTTGGAGTCCTTTATGCTAAGGATGGTCAGCTTACAGATGATGAAATGTTCAGTAATGGTGAGTTTTTCACCTTCTCCCTAATTGTTTTGTTCATCTGAATAAAAAAAAAAAAAGGCAAGATCGTGCTTACAGCGGGAAGCAGGGCGGGAGGCAATGGTTATATGAACAGTCGTTTAGTTTGGTTTCATGTGTTGGGTGAAAAATTGTAGCATAGGGTCTTCTATGTCTGTAAGAAGTGGCAGTAGGAAGCCTATTGTTACAGCTTGAAAGAGAGTGAAATCTCTCCTAGAAATAGACCGTGTGACATGAACATTTAGAAAAAAGAGGTATTTGAAGGAGGCAACTCATTAACTCACTGCTTGTAGTTCTTTCACTCTTTTACAGCATGATCGCATTCTCCTATGCGCTTGAACAGCATTGGTGCTAGCAAAAGAGGTCACTGTTTAATTTTATGTGATGATGCCTATTTGAGGTGCTCTTTCTGGAAAGGCAGTAGGCTTGGAAGACCTGAAAGGAAACTAACTCAGCTGAAACTTTGTGTCCTGGAAGCAGGACCCATTTCCTCATTTTGGTCATTTTTGAGATATGTTCTATTACTATGGGTGCGCTTTTTTTGTAACATTTCTCCCTCCCACATGTAGAAACTGGAAGTGAAAGCTTTCAACGATTTTTGCATCTCTTGGGTGACACAATTACTTTGAAAGGCTGGTCAGGCTACAGAGGAGGACTGGACACTAAAAGTAAGAACTCATCTGAAGCAATGAAAGGGGGTGGAGCTGCATTCTAAATGTTTCTTCTTATTGCGTGTAGTGCATATTGTATATATCGTGGTTATGAAAAAATCCCCAAACAGGCTTCCTCGTTTGTGTATTAAATGCTCTGCTTCACCAGAAGTAGAACTCGTTCACCAGGAACGAGTCAGGTTAGCTTAAGTCACTGGTATGGAATGCAGTTATGACAGCTATTACCAAGGTGAACGGTTTCATTTTAAGTTGGAATGAGATGAATGATAACCTGACATGTTACTTGCCTCATGGTAGAAGGACATTGTGGCTTGAAGACCCGTGTGATTTCAGGAGGGTAGGTGAAAGGTGTAATAGGTTTTAAGTGTGAATATGCAGATCAGTTGCAAACTTGGTTTGGACTCACATGAAACATGTGGTGTGGACATTTTCTAAAGTGGATCGGACAAAGAAGGGTAACTGAAGAAGATTAGAGTCTTTCGGTAGAAAGACTTGAAATATCTTTTGATTTTCAGAAAACTTTCAGGAGATACTCCTCCTTAAAATGTTGCCTTCCCTTGCAGATGATACAACAGGAACCTGTTCCATCTATACAGTTTTTCAAGGGCATGAAATTATGTTCCATGTTTCAACCATGCTACCATATTCTAGAGAGAACAAGCAGCAGGTACATGGTTCTCTCTTTATTTCCCTCTTTATTTGTTAAATCACAAACTCCAAAACTTGGTAAGAAATAAAGGACTTCTTGTCTGTTAATAGTTGAGAGATGCAAGCCTTGAGACTTTTGCACTTCTTTTCCTCAATATCCTACCCGATGCTGAAAATTTCATTCTGTTTATTAGAAATAATGCATCCTATCATCTCCATTAAGGTACAAAAGATACTTGTGAAGAAGATCTAAGTTGCTTCACAGAGAAGTGATTAAGTGTGGTGTTCAGATGACTTGAAGAGCTTCACTGCTGTAATTATTACCTCAAAGACTTTAGGAAAACTGGAACTTAGCCTTGTGTGTGAATTGTAGGAATATTCACGTGTGTATCCCATAGTTCCTGCTTGAGTAGCAATTAGTGTCGCTTGAAAGAAATTCCCCTGGTGAGCACGTTCAGGTTGGTAACCTAAGAAGTGCTCACACTGCCGTGGATTAACTAGGTGGGTTCTTGTTCAAATGTGCTGTCATTCATTGCTCAGGCCTTTCTTTGTATTTATGATGAAAAAAATACTTTATAGGCACATGTGTTTATTATACATCATACATCCATAATGATTTACCTAAATTACTTACAAATTACTCGATTTATTATTTATTATGCATTCTTACATTTATTCTTACTATGCATTCTGACATATGGCAGTTTTCTCATGCTTTTTGCTTGGACTGATGACAAGATTGCAGAAGAAAATGGAGACCAATCAGAATATTTTTTTCAAAAGAATACTTCAGCACCAGAGTTTTTTGTCCTTTTATTTCAAGCGGTAGATTTGCTTTTTTTGGAATGCTAGAGTTTCCGTGCCCAATTCATTAATATTAATTATGGAAACTATGAGTGCTTATCTAAACATATGCAATATCAATTCTTCTAGAACCTGCCTCGTTGTGTGTACCATGTCATCGCTAGGTTTACTTGCTTATAGTTAAGTAATGGTTTTATACTGTCCTCAGTCATATTGACTGTAATTTTTCTGTTTACAGTTTAGGAATATTGTTCTATTGTTCTGTCATAGAATTGCTAAGATACTTACATATGTCTTGTAAGTCACTGTCTATCTCTTTTTTTCTGCCTCTTCTTTCTTTTTTTCCTTTTTTGTTTTCCTTTTTTTTTCCAGGTAGAAAGGAAGCGACATATTGGAAATGACATTGTCACTATCATATTTCAGGAAGGTGAAGAGTCTTCTCCAGCATTCAAGCCATCCATGATTCGCTCTCATTTTACACGTATCTTTTTCCTGACATTTTCTAATGATTTTTCTTTTTTTAAAGATCAATATTACTTTTAATTCTACCCTGAATTCCTCCCTCTATGCTGTTTATGGAAGTGAAAATTATTTTACAGTTGCATTCTTGCCTTCTTGACCTTCAGCTTCTTAACTAGGAGTTTCCAAGTCTGCAGCATCTAACAGTGTTTGTTAAATCCCTTAGAGGATAAGGTAAAAGCAAGAATGTGAGTTTTAAATCCTTTTATTGAAAGCATTTATTTGTATCCTTTCACAAATCTAATTTTATACCTTTTCAAAAAATACAAATTTATAAATTCATTTATCTTGGTTTTGTAAATTATTTTGGCATTTTACTCAATATTGCCTTTCAATGTTTAGATGCTGTTTATTTGAAATTTGTATTTTAGATCAGTATTCGTCAAATTTTTCAGACTATTTACCATATATTCTCCAGTTTTTTAACAGCCTATGTTTTCCTGACTTCTGGTTGAAAACATTTTGAAGACTATATGATTGCGGAATCCAGCGGCCAATATCTTGGAATTACCATGGGGTCACAATAGTAGTAATCTATAGACCCCAATCTGGCATGTGTTAGACTAGATAGAATGGAATGAGGAAAAATGAATTAGAAGAAGAAAACTCTAATGTCTGTCTATACTCTGTTGCTGAGTTTTAAAGCTTTAGACTTCCACACCTAGTTGTCAGGCAGATTAAATGTTCCTAGAACCCACTTGCTAGGGGTGAATGAAAATGAACAAAGTTTGAAAAAATAATGAAAATCTTTACATATCAAAGGAACCTAAATACTAAGACGAATTGTTTACCACATCAATGTAACTCTACAATAGAGCATCAGCCTTAGTATAACTTGCACTTTAAATCATTGTCTCATTTTTCCTATAGTTCTGTTGGCTAAATTGTTTCATTGGAATATTTTCTTCAGTGGCAGCTTTGGTATAAGCAAAGTTCAGTATCAGTACTGCTTTATCAACTAAAAGTATTTTTAATCACAAATATATCAAATACAAGTAAGACAAACTTCTATAGTATGTCTTATGCTGTGTCTGTGGTAGTAGCTTGGTTTTTAAAACTGTTGATCAAGCAATAACATTTTCATATAGGACCCCTTTTATAAACAGTGAAATCTATATTGTCTAGAATTGTTTATATATTTACATTGACTTGATTAATATATTGTACCTTTATTAAATCTGCAATGTACTGCACGAAAAGAAAAGTTTATTAAAATACATGCGAGCTTTATTAGAACTGGTTTAACTTCCTTAACTGTATGGCAGATATTTTTGCTTTAGTGAGATATAATAAGCAGAATAATAGTTACAGGTAGGTGCTGATTGTAACAAATAATTTCACAACGAATTAACTGATGGTTTAGAGAAAATGGGAAAACATTTTGGCAATGGAAGAACTTTCTGGCATACAGACAGATCCACCTGTCTGTACGCCAGGAAGCCAAATGTGCTTTAGAAACTGAAGAGCAATATGGACCTGCATGCAGATGTCACTAAACTGGCTATAAGTAGCAGGTTTCTTAACATCAGAAACGTTAAATTCTGCAACAGGCATAAGCTAAGGGGGAAACCCAAAACTGGTTTTTAGATGAAATATAAAATATGATGCAAGATATGCCTGGAACTTTCATACCTGGTGAGATCAATGACATAGTAAACTACATGGATGGTGACAGTTATTTAATGCACGTGATGCTGCGATAGCCACGGACTACAAGTCCTTACAAATTGCAGTTTAGCTGTAGCTGAGCAAGCTAATTCATTTTTGGGCATTTTAATAGAGTACTCGTGTAGTTGAATGTCATGTACTTAAAACCTGCCAGAATTTTACATATTGCTGTGTTTCTTCAGCATTTCATTAAATCGAACTCCAGACAAGAATGATACTTCAGTTTGTGTGTGGGAGTTTTTTTCCCCTGCCTCTTATTTACAGCTAAGGTTTCTTTGGGGTCGTGTCTGTAATGCAGTTAAGCAAGGAATAGTTTTATTTTGCTACATGATCTTGTCAGCTTCCTCTTGCAAATTTGTTTAAATTGATGTTCAGAACATGTTCATGATTCCGAAGTGAAAATGCAGTCACTTCTTTCTTTTTCTTGCTTTGAGACAGAAACCCTGGGCATACATTCCTCATTTAAGAAGTGATTGTTGTCCCGATTGTAAACTGATAGTCTGTAGATGGGTTAGCCATGGTAAAATGCTTTTTATATTGCTGTTTATGTGGGGAAGGAAATGAGTTGCAGTACGTAAGATAAATTTCTCTCTTGCATTAGAGAGAAGTTGGCAGCTTTTACTAGATCGGTCCATCTTAATTGCTTCATTCTGCCAGTCTTGACGCATCTTGCTGTAGTACATATCGCGTAGTATTTTTTCCTGTATGACAACCTTAAAACATTGTATTTCAGCTTGCCCCCATTACGTTTCCTTCCGTCATTTGATTGTAGGCCTGAATAGAACTCGTTCCTTCTCTTACTTTTGTGTGTGTGTGAAGTCAGTCTTCCAAGTGGTCAAAATTTCAGTAAAAAGGGATAGGGGATGCTCTAGGCTTTTGAGGCAAATTTTCCCTGTTTCAAATGCAATACCACTCTGAGGTCTGATGCTGAATTTCTGCTTAGAATGCCCTTATATTTTATGTCACTCAAGTAGTCAATTTTTTTAGTCAGTTCTGTTACGGCTTTCCCTGTTACAATTCATTCTGATGTAGTTAAGGAGCATTTCACACCTTTTGTAGTTATAAATTATTGCTTTTTTTACCTGGACGTAATTAAATAGACAGAGGGCATCCATGAAACTGTGTCTCAAATATGTGTAACAAATATTAAGATGATCAATATTCATGCAAATGTAGTACTGCGTTTCATACTGTATGCTGTTCCTAAGCTTTCAAGAAAAAAGACTGTATGAAGGCATTGTGATCCATTAGACTCAATATCAGTCAGTCACTGGTGGCTTTTGGAGAAAGTAAATTCTGTCTGGTTTCTAAAATAGCAGATACAGGTTGAATCTATAATTTTGCCACTGAACTTGCTGTGACTCGTGTCATCTACGCATGCCAATTGTTGGCAAACTATCACTTGAAATAGCCAAGAATGATTACTTATCTTAAAGAAGCTATGCCCTGGTCAACAAATAGGCTTGGGTTTGTATCTGCTATTCAATATTGCTATGCTGGATTCCTTATGGATCAAAATAACTCGGCAGGTCCAGCTGTCACGGAAGTTATTCTGACTCTGTCTTCCTCAGTGTAAATGAATTTGCTGTTCCCAAGCTACAGATTCATATGTTGTAAGCCGTTGTTACTTTGGAAGCAGCAAATATTTCATGCGTTTGGTGAATGCATAGGGAAAGTGGAAATCTGTAAGGAGAACGTATTTTGTACGTGAAGACCTGTTCATTTACAGTGTTTTTGAACAGGGCTGTATTTTGCTAGTGCCACTAAAACTATTGCTGCGTGAGTAGAACTGCGAAGTTCTGTTCTAATTCTATGTCCCTGTGTTAGTTTGTGTAAAAGAAACATAACTTTGCTCTGCTGAGTAATTCCAAGTGAATCTTTTTTTGGTTATGCCCTTTGAAATTTGTATGTAAGACACCCAGATAAGTTTCCTTTTTTTTTTCCTTTGGTTCTGAATAGTGTGTATAAAAAAGGTAAGGTTTGAATGTGACTTTCAATATAGATAAAGATTTGTACTTTCAATAGGCTGAAAATATTTTCAGAAGAAAGCGTTCCTCTCTTTGGGCCTCCCCTTCCATCCCCACCTGTGTTTACAAATCACCAGGAGTTCAGGGATTTTGTGTTGGTGAAATGTAAGTCAGTTTTTCTTTTGCTGGAAACACTCTTAAATAATTGTGCAAACAAATTAAAATTTGTGATGCTTAAAATGTATATGCATTTTCTCGTGTATTCTGCTGATCTGTATCCAATTTTTTTTTTCATATCTGTAGCATAGTTGGGACGTCAGTTCCATCAAACTGTTACAGTTAGATAAAAAAAAAATTCTCAGGCTACTAGACAGAGGCTGACTTTCACATTTGCAGAACTTGCAGCCGTATTTAGCTTTGCATTTTTGTAAAGGGCTTGGGAGATATGAAAGGATTTATAATACTGTTCATTATTTAGTAATAGAAGGCGTTAATTTAGTAGCTCTGAAAACCTGAAAATAGCATCTCTTCCGAATGTATTCTTAAAGGTGCTGAAGGACGCCTGTGCAGCACTTTTAATTCTGTAATCATTCTGTTCCAATTTTCATTGACCTGTATTTGCCCTTCTAAATCAGCAAGAAAGGAAACTTTCAAAATTGACCATGTTGATTACAAATAAACCTGACAGGAGCTTGATGGCTCATTTTGAGTATTTAAATTGTTTAGTACTTAAGTTGACCGGTAGTTTGTCTTCAATTTTGTTATTAGTTAGGTATTTATTCTGATGCCTTGTGGAATTCTTCTATTACAAGTTTTTCTCCTTTAACTGAAGGGAGAGTTATTCTTTAAAAAGGCAAAAAGAAGGCAATTTTAAATTAATAGGGGCACAGCAGGTGTTTTGATACAGAGGCAAACTAGAGTTGGTGGATATTGTTGAAGTTCATTTACATAATGTCTCTTTTTCCCATAATCATTTAGTAATAAATGGTGAAAAAGCCACCTTGGAAACACCAACATTTTCTCAGAAACGTCAGCGCACTCTAGACATGCTGATCCGCTCTTTATACCAAGACATGATGCCTGACCTACACAAGGGAAATGTAAGTCAGAAGTTTCTGCATCCTTCATATGTGCTGTCCTGTTCTAACTAGTGGCTTGAATGTTCTGTCACTTTAAAGGACTGTAATCCTAATGAGCACTGAATTGCATATGACTAAGCTAAATACTGATTGTTGTATAACTTACTTTACAGTTCTATGAAAGCTGACAGACAGTCCTTTCTGGACAGGACTCTTCACCAGGTGTGAGGGGAAGCATAAAAATGTCGTACTTGGTGTAAGCTTACCTGCGGCGAGGGAATAGGGAATTTAGATACTATAAATACAGGCATTAGTCTCATCACCATAAAATCTGCATTTGTTCTGTTATGTGTAAATTTAGATGATTCTTATCCCTGAGTAGCTATGAGGTAACTTTATTTTGGATGATAAAGACTTAAGGTGATTCTTAATTAACTAAAAATAAGTTCAGTACTTCTAAAACTAACAAGTTGCTATTTTTTTGACCAGTGTTTATTTCTTTTATCTATATAGATCTGCTTAAACTTTTCTTTTTCATATATTCATGTCACATATTCATGTAGTATGATCGTACAGAACATGACAGTGGTAAACTATGACAAACTGTATAAGGTAAAGCGCTGAAGGATTGGAAGAGTTGCAGTTTCTCTTCCCTGAGAAGCTGTGCAGTTAGAAAGAAACATTTTCTATTTTAGAATATGCTTAATAGAAGATCCTTCAGTGATGTGTTACCAGAGTCCCCAAAATCAACACGGAAAAAAGAGGAAGCTCGACAAGCAGAGTTTGTTCGGCTTGGTCAGGTAGGATCACTGTAGAAGGTATGCGGCTAGGTTTACAAAGAATGTGTCACTCCTTTTGTTAAACTTTTATTACCTTGCAGTTATGTCGGGATTTAATGCAGTTTTCTGTGACCATAAATAGTTTTGTAGTATTGCATTATTATAAGTTACATTAAAATAAAACACGAATAGAAGTATTTATCTGTAACGCCTGAGGTATACACGTAGAAATATTTATATCGTACATGAGTTAAATGAAGGTTGTAAAAATCGTACCTTAGGGGGATGCCTGGCAATATATGTAGACAGACATATATATAGTTAGCCTTAGTGTTAGGAAGTTTTGCAAATCAAAGGTGAGTTTGTATAATTGACAAGAGGATCCTCTATCTGGCTACTTTAATAATAAAGTAAACTGTGTATATGGTTAGATTCTGTAGTTTGAGGTGCAGGTTTTTCTCTGTTACTACGTTTGACTCTTCTTTTCTGGGTTGCTATTTAGAAAGCAAGTAAAGAAAAAGAAACAAAAAAAAAACCCTAACCAAGAAACAGCCAAGGTATGTTTTGGCTAAGATACCTAAGGACCATTTGACATCGTTGAGGATACAGAATTCTGCTTCTTTTTTCATTACTTAAAATGGCATAGGAATTCCAAACTGGAATTACTTTCTAGTCCTAAATTGTCCTTTTAATATAGTCTTTAGTTTGGGTATTGCTGACAAAAACTCAGTTTAAATAAAACATCTGTTTGTATTAGGCATTGAAATTGAAAACCACTGTGAAAGGGGATACCACAGCTAACTTGGCAACCACAAGCTTTTGTAAAAAGGAGGTGAGTGAAATTGTCAGAGAAGTTGTGGAACGTTAAACGTTATGTAGTATGGTATATATTTATTTACTTCTGTAATTAAATGCTGCAGCAGGAAAGAGGAAAGGTACAGTGTCAAACTGATTCTGCAGTCACTATTAGATTAATAAAGGATGAGCCTGGGGGCAGAAGCACTTCCCAAAAGTTAAAGCAAGTGCAGACATTTTTACATCTGAGAAAATTCAATGAAGGCCATATCTTCCATATGCAATCATCTTTTATTTTAATTTCAGCACTTTTGAAATAAGATTCAGTTGTGTTTTCATTTCCTTTTATTTCGTTTGGATTTTTGTTTGAAGTCATTAGGGAGTGAAATATGCCAGCTGCACTCTTCTGCATGTATTTTATATACAGAAGCTTCAGAAGTGCTTCTAGAATTTCAGAGATTCAACTAATATATAAATTGGGAGAGGAGGGGCAGGCTCTGGGAGGTAAGTACAGAGAACACGGGATGGAAGAACAATTTGGCAGAAAGGCAGAAACTGTACCATATGCTAGTCACTAAACATCACAAACTGAACCATAAAATATAAGCAAACTGCATATGTGTAGTGGTACATACATTTTAAATATATAGGTTTGGGATTTTTAAATGAAAAAAATTATTGCGTGATGGTTGCGCTGAGTTTCAGCTGCACGTGTTTTAATTCTAGCGTTTCAGGTCTGTGTCTTACTAGTCTCCAAACCAGAATTGATGCAGGAAGTCCTCTGCCAGAAATGATTTCAGTTTTGATATTTCTAATTCCAGCAATATACTGTTTGGAAATGTATCCTGCCAAAAGCATTTACATGTTATTGCCATTGTCCATCACATTCTGTGTCTGTATGATCTGTATTTTTTAGTGTACTTAATATGTATCCCTTATGTTACTTCATAGCCTTGGGAATCTCAGTCTTTCTGCAGTAATTTTCCTCATGAGGTTGTCTGTGCAGATTCTTGGGGCCAGTCCTTGCTGGTTTCTACAGATGCTGGCATCTTGTTAATAGATGGTTAGTAAATGATCTAGTGTTTTTGTGTCAATTTTTATGTATCTGACCATTTTCTTGAAAATATGTGTTCATAAACTCTGTTCAGGTGTTAGTAAGTCTTTATGTAGGGGGATAGTTACTATTCCGAGTAAATCTATTCCATTTATGTAACCTAGTTGCAAAAATTCATTCTGCAGTTGAATCAAGCCATATTGGCGAGCTAGTGTTAATGCAGATTTCTGAATGTGTTCTTATTTCAGATGTTGTTTTCTTGACCATCTGAAAAGCTGTAGGAGGTCGCATCCAGGTTCAAGAGGTGTCTAAATGGCTTGTCTGGTTTTCTTAGCCCTTGATAATAGCGAGCATGAAGCCAAGGGCTTATGTGACAATGATATCCTACTTCTTCCCTTAGCATTGATATTGCTACTCTGATCCCTTATAATCCTCTGTGTGCTACATAAGGTCAGCGGAACTGAGGGAATGAAGTTAGTGCTTGGTCATAATTCTCAAACTTGCCAAAGGAATGTCACTTTTAGATTTCAGTCGCTTTATCTGATTCATGACGATAATAAAACTGTCCTGTGAGGAAGTATTGGCTATGATGCTGTGGCACGTGTAGGTGCTTTGTGCCATTCTTTTTGGGTTTTTTTCTCTTCATTTTTGTAAGGAAAAGAACCCAAGACTTCAATTAGAAGAAAGAAATGGTTCAAAACCAGCATCTAGTAAGTTTTAGTAGGGTTTTCAATACATATGTGTTTCTCTTTTAGATGGTCAACCGTCAGTGCAAGTATTTGATAAAACTCTCCAAATAAAGCAGATGAATGTGTTGGAAGCTCTGGATCTTTTGATTGCCCGAACAGACAAAGGTAGGAGAGGTCCCTGTTCTTGGATTCTTGCCTGACTCCGGGTATTGCTGGATGACATTTTGTCTCATTCAGAAGGCTTAAATGTGCACTTTTTTTAGTGAGGTAGTTTTTACCAATAAAAGAGTAGTCTGTGGTTGAATTTCATAAAGGGAACATACACAAAGCAAGATCAGGATCTTTATGTGTAACTCGGAAAGCATTACAGATATGGTTGGTTTATTATTTTTTTACCCTGTTCTGTCCGTTTCCTCAGTATTTGCTGAAGCTCTGCTTACCCAAGCTTTGGGTAAAACATGGTTCCTTCTGTCTCACTGGGAGTTGCCCAGTTTGGTTGCATCTGGTGAAATTCACCCTGAGATCTTACAGAACTAGCTCAAACTACGTGAGAGCCATTTGCAGTTCTCTCAAGACACCTGGAGAATGGGTGACGTTTCTGAGGATCTGGCAAGTGTAGTTATATCAAAACTCAGTTTGTGAAATTTCTGGAGAAAACCCTTCTGTATCCTGAAGGGTTCAAACTCTGTTGAGGATCCAGTTAGCAGTTGCTCACCTGGATGGTTCCAGCGCTTGAAGTTAACCCTTTTACTCTTTCCCTGTAGTTTATATCTATTGTATTTTAGTTATTTTGCAAGATTTTATGTATTTGCAAAATATTGTGCATTTCACTCTTTGGAACCTCTCAGATCATTTTTTGGTGCAGCACCACCTAATGGGAAACTTGGCTACTCTGCTGAAGGGGTTGATTACTACAATTGTAAATCCTAGAGAGTTTGTAGGTCTTCTGTCCCCAGAGAGGTATTATGCCTTGTTTACTTTTGCTCTGTTTGTTAGGTGCTGCTTCTCATTGGAAGTATTAATTTCAAACTACCGTGTTCTTTTTCTAACTTTTTTCCTGGTTCTCTCCATACGGCAGGGAAAGACTCTCGTATCCTTGTCTTCAGACTCAGTGCTGTCCAAAAAGATATAGAGACTAAAAAAATCATAAGAAGCAAATATGACTGCAGAGAAAATAAACTGGAGAGAACAAAAGGTGATATTGTTTTCCTTATCCTGTATTAAAAACATCCACTGTGTTTTGATGCCGGTAGCTGCCAGGGGCTTGTTAGCTCTTTTTAGGCAGGTGTAGATGTTCACTTTTAGGTTTTTTCTCTGGATGAGTCAATTCAAACTTTGCTAAGCTTATATTTGAAAATTACTCTAGTACAGTCCAGCATGACATTTTTGAATGATGTAAAAAAACCGTGTTACTTGGAAATTGCTAATGATGAAAAGCTTTAGGGAAAAATAAGATTTCAGGGTTGGGAGATACGAGAAGAATTTTGTGGGGATGTTATACTGAAGTAAAGCCCACTTTAAGCTGGACTGGCACGCTGGCAGATCCCCTATTAAACAGTAGTGCTTAGATTAGTCTGGGTGTTGCCCATTATTTTTGTAGAAATCAATGTTTCCTGGTCTTCATAAGTAAGCTGCTTTGAAAAGCTGGAAGGTGCAGTATAGTGATAATCCATGTACTTCGGATTAAAAGTAGATTTCAAAAGGGTGATAGGCTTTTGTCTTTTCCCTGAAGTTGATGTAATCCTATGGAGGAGTTTTTAATTCTGTGTTGCCGAGTCATCCAACAGAGCCCTGTTGTACTAATCATCATACAAATACAAAACAATCAGACCCTATCCCAACCACTTAGAGTCTAGAACATTATTTCCTCAGGCTGCCATTTGTATGCCATTAATACTCACCACGGGAGTGAGCTGAGGATTGTTGCAGCTATTCGGAACAAACTGCTTCTCGTCACAAAGAAATATAATTCGGACGACACTTCAATCAGCACCTCTCTGCTGTCGTCTCCTGAATCTCCAGTAGAGGAGTTCCAGTACATCCGGGTATGTGTAATCCAGTTACTAATTATCTTAACACACTGAGCAGCACTCAGCTAGTGTAGGGGGTTCAAGGAAGGCAGAGTATATGCCTGATCATCTTCCTGAATCTACAGACAAATAAAAGTGAGAAGCCATATGGTGGAAACCAGTCGTATATATGCTAAATAAAACTTGGAGATTTTTTCAAGAATTGTTTCTGCTTGTTCTTTGTTATGCTTCTGCGCTTAGAAAGCATCCCTTTAAAATCATGGAGTACCTGCAGCACCCACAGTAGGAACTTGAAAAAGAGTGTGATTCTATTGTTTACGTTATAGGAGATATGCCTTTCTGACCCTCCAGTGGTTATGACGTTGGTGGATGGACCTACGGGAGACAGTGACAATATGATCTGTGTAGCGTATCGGCATCAGTTTGATTTAATCAATGAGAGTACAGGGGAGTCCTATAGATTGCATCATGTTGAAACAAACAGGGTAAGTTTTCATCAGTTGAAAGTTTTTTTGCAGACCCTCACTGAGCATAATTTGTTGCAGACTCAGTGCATGCTGAGGGTAAGGAGCTCATATGTGCTACTTTTGGCTTTAGGACACTCTGAGGTATTTATTCCTTTTGGGATACATGATGATAATTCCCAAGAGAGGTAGTTATAAGGTATGACATTGGGAAAAAGCCTGTGTTGTTGAAATGTTGTTGTTGTCAAGAGTTAATTTTTCCTTCTTTCTTAGCCAGTAGTTAGCTTTTTGCTTTATTTTTGTGGTATCAGTACTTTATTGTTTAAAAAGTTGCTTCAAAATAACTTCAGTGGTTGACCACCAGTATCTTGTTCAGATTTGCCTATTTGCATGTAGCTAAAATGTTTACATATTGTTTATCATTCTATTTAAGAAACTGCTGCCCAGTCAACTAATAACTGAATATCTATCTGTCTAGGACATAGGGAGAGGATTTAGGTCATGTCTTTGTTTAAAAAAAGGAAGATTTTGCACAGGTAATCTGTTGTTGTTAATGAGATAAGGGACTACTTTATTCATTTGAATGGTTCTTGATAAGTTGTTTTCTTTTTAAATCGTCTCTATTTTTATTCGGATCTGGTGATGAAGAGGTGCCCCTGGCATGGCTGATCAAGAATAAACTTCTCCACAGCACTGGGAATCAATCTTAATCTGGATGAGGAGGAACTAGAAGTAAAGAATGGGGATGGAGAAGTACATCACCATCCACCATCCACCACTCCCATTTCTTTTCCACACCAGAATCCTTATTTCCTTTAGGAAGACAAATAAAACAGACAATTAATATGAGCTGAGCTAGTGATTTTTATGATGTTGAAATGGGTTGCCTGCTTATTTCTCTGGACAACAGAGCAGCAATGGCTTTCAGTCACTACAAAAGACGGGTCAAAATGCATTTGGTATGGATGCGTAAACTTTCAGGTTTTCTTAACAGTTCTTGACCTGCACAGGAATCCTAAATGAAGGAAAGTCAAAGAACTGCTGTTCACGGAATCAGTCTCTCAGCCTTCTCCCTGTCCAAGCAGTATACATGGTTTGGGAAGCATTTGTCTAATGTAACCTTATGCATTTCGCTAATAAGATCTCATTTCCTGAACAGATATCCTACTTTTTGTGGCTGTTTTGGTTTGGTTTTAATCTAAATGTAAAAGACAAAACCAAAGTTTAATTAAGAGAATTTATGTAGCCTAATCTATGTAAAAAATACTTTGGTTTAACCAATGTTGCTTTTCAATATGTAAATTCAGACTGTTCGGTAATCCTTAGGTACATCCCTGTTGACCTCTGTAAAATGTTAGTGGTTCTGAATTGTATATGATCTTTTTGCTAGTCATGATGTGCATTTGAAGATCACTTTTTGAAAAGAATTGTTATCTTTAACGTACCATGTTGATTCACAGCTTTCTGAAATCATCCTATTTCCCAAAATTTATATTGCTAAATAAGTTATGTTTTTATTGCTTTACAGTGTGGTATGGTTATGAATGTTCGGTACTGTACAGAACCAAATACAAAGGAAACTAATTTTCATCTTGAGAACATCCTGAAAATTACATCACAAAAGAAGCTATTTTTATAAATTTATTTATTTATTTCTCTTTTTTTTCCCCTTTTACCTGTAGTTGTGCACTTCCCCAACTGATTGTATTGCTTGTTAGTCACAACCCAGTTGTAATAACCACAGTATCCTCTGCCTGTTTGTTAATCTTTTCCATTATCCTTGCAGGTTAATTTTGTTGCGGCTATTGATGTATATGAAGATGGTGAAGCTGGTCTACTGTTGTGCTATAACTGTAAGTGTTTAGGGAAGGCCAGAAGTGGTAATAGTTCAATCTACATGTGTAGATCTTCTTTCATTGGAGTCTAGGTCTGTATCTGAAAATAAATTTTAGTGTTTCATTGAAAGTTTGTCAAAATACGTTCTTTGGAACTTAAATGCATATTGGAGAAATTACAAATGCAAGTATTTTAGTCGTACTAGCTGTTTTATACATGTGCAAGTTATATGATTAATGAAATCTTGGTGTCTGTAATAACCCATGTGCTTAACAGTCTTCAAAGAATGTAAATTACATTAACATATGGCTACTTGAAGGGCAGAGAGATAACTTCAGAAAGCAGTGTCTGCAGAATTCTTTCTTGCCTGTTTCTGTATCTTTGGACAAATTAGGGACCTGGTAACTGTTGAAACAGTAGTACCTTGTGAAATACGACAACTTATTAAAACATAGGTCTTTTATTTTGGTCTTTCCAGTGTGTTCACAGAGAAAGCAACTTTTGCTTAGCTGTTTGGCTATAGAGGGATTTTTACATGAATGTTTGGTTGTGTGCATAATGTCCAGCCTTCTGCAAAATCTCCCTATAAAATGGGTGGTGGTTGCTTACAGTGTAAAGTGATGGATACCCCTTTTTTCTATTTTGCTGCAGATGTTTGTCAGTACAGAAAGGTATATCCTTTCAGTGGACATTCTCCACTTGTCCAGCCATCAGCTTATGACTTCCACTTCAGCTGGAATCAAGTTCCTTATGCTGTTGGTAAGAAAATTTCTCTTTTTAGTAGATGATTTTTTGCTACTGTTTTTGCCTGCACTTGGCCCTGGTGGAATTCCAGTGTTCTGGGAATAAGCATGTTACATTCATGATGCCACTTGACTAAAGTTTCTGATAATTTTGAAAAGTGGAGCCTTGGTAGCAAGTTTGTCCTTTGTTGAACTTTTTTCCCCTTTCTTTTTTGTGTTTCTCATTTTCCATTCCCTCTATATTCTGCCAGGCATGAAGAGTGAAATTTTCTTCATTATGTTAGACAACACTTTTCATAAGAAAGGAACTTGGTCAAGGAAGAGGTCAAGAACAGTTTTTGTGGAGCATCCAAGAAACTTTTGCTTTAATGATTTTTCCTTGCCAAATAACTTCTATTTCATTGCAGTCTGTGCTTTCCCTTATGTTCTTGCCTTCACTACTGATTCCATTGAGATCCGATTAGTGGTGAATGGGAACTTAGTCCACACAGCAGTTGTGCCTGAGCTTCAACTTGTAGCATCAAGGGTAAGACAGAAAAATCATGTTTGACTATTTCTGTGATGTGTTAGGATCTAATTAACATAAAAAGTTTTTGCCGCTAAAAACGTAACAAACAAAACCGAAATACATGCTTACTTTATCTGCAATAATTGCTCATCTGTCTGCTCCTAGTTTATATCAAGGACAAAGAGAATCAGAAGATGATTAAGAAAGTCTCACTGTTCTAATGACGGGTTATTTGTCATTTCAGTCGGATATTTATTTTAAAGCTACTGCTGCAGTGAGTGGATCATCTGACAGCAGCTCTAAGGAAATGAGTTCAAAGAGTTCTCCTCAAACACCGACAGCTTATGAAAAGCCAGAATTACCTCTTCCTTCTCTAGAAGGTAATGTGATCTCTAATCATTCCAACAGTTATCAAATCTTGGTGCGGCTGGTCTTAAGTAAAGATGGTAAAAAAATGTGAGTTCCTACCTGAAAGTGTGGAGGATAAGAGATTTTCTATTTTCCACACATATAAAGCACTTGGCTGAGCTTTTGCACTGTAGTATCCTTTCTGAATGCATGGTAGCACTGTTCTGAAGAAATAAATTCTGTAGGAAGGGAAGAATTAAACCTCAATATCTCGATGACTCTTTCACAATGTGATCACAAGTCATAATGCAAAAAGGGGCATAAAATTATGAGAAAGCTTGACATTTCACATACGCGATTCCTTTTGTTAAAGAAAAGCAGAATAACCACTGAATGGCTGAAGCTCTTTTGCAAAACAAAAGAAGCCTTGAAAAGTTTTGCACAGACGATCTAGTGTAACGTGATGCATGAGCGGTCAGTCTATAGTGTAACAATAAAGGAGAAACAAGGGAACATCAGCTAAATAATGCAAGATGTGTGTACACTTCCTTAAATCTGCTGCTTTACTGTTAGCAGATAGGAAAAGAAGGTAATCACAAATTTTTTATTTGATAAGTTTGGGACTTTGTTTTTCTTCTAGGAATTAAGAAAACGTGGTATTTTGTGTTACCTAAGAGCAGGAGTCATAATTTAAATCACTTAGGATCCAGGCTCCAATGTGTTTGGAGTACTTTAAAACATACAGGAAATACTGCACAGAGTGCAGTGTAATAGTCAGAGTACCAGCCACAGGTCATATAAATTCACTTCCTGGTTCCGCTCCTGAGTCATCGTGTTGCCAGGAGTCAATCTTCTTCTTCTCTCTAAGTCAAATTGCTTGTATGTCTTCCTTCTTCTAGCTTATTTGTATTGAAAGATCTCTAGAGCAAGAAGATTTTTGTCACTTCAGTGCTCAGCTCAACAAGTATAGCTTGTCTCTATAACTTTTCATTTGGAATTATTAAGAACTGATTCTGTTGTGCAAGTGTAATGTTCTTTTTTCTTTCTGTGTTGCAAGTGTGATATTCCTTTTTCTTTCTGTGTTTCAGCTGAAGTTCCATGCAAAAACCTGTACAAAATACCTCTGAGCAATCTGGTTGGGCGAAGCATTGAACGACCTCTGAAGTCACCTTTGGCTCCCAAGGTCATCACTACTACACCGTCGAGTGGCATTACCTCTCTTCCAGTTTTGCACTCACTACCGTTATCTCGTATGGAAATTAAAGAAATTGCAAGCAGAACACGTAAAGAATTGCTGGGTAAACTCTCCTCATTCCTCAGTGTTACATATCAGTTGCCAAACGCATACTTTCTAATCTTTGCACCATCACAGGTAGGTTTGTAACATGCAGGTAGTATTCATAAATTATTAAAATAAAAAAAAGGAAACTGTGAGGAAGTATTATTTGCAACTAGTATAGCCATTGTCTGATCGTGTATAAGAAGGCCATATTCTAAGTTAGGTAGAAATCGTTAGTAATGGAAACCAGCAACAGATACCTTAACTTTTTCATGAGTGCTTTGTTTTATGTTGAAAGTATAAAGTCTTTTATTCCTTTATTGAGGTCTCTTGGATGAGCCTATACCCAAGACAGAAAGTTCACAGAAGCTGAAAAAGGTTTCTCGAAGACAGTCGGACCCTAAGCAGGGAGCTGTAAGATCAACTAGTAGTGACAGGTAAATATACTTTAGAAAAGAGCCTAAGTTAGGCTGTAAATATTTTCAGAATTGATTGCTCATGCTTATCTCAGTTGGCATGAGGCTGACTGAAACCTTTGTATATCCATGTGCATTTCGTGCTAATGTGTTTGTTAGAGTATCTGAATACCATAAGTACTGAAGCAGTTACACTTTTTGCTGAAGACGTGTTAATGATAATACTAATGATAATAATGCAAGACAAGACTAAATGGCATTTTGTGGGACCTGCTGCAGCTGAACCTGTTAGAAAAATCTGGACTACTGCAGCTGCACTGTGCAGACTCTCTTGTTTTCTTTGTATGCTCTTGTGTTGCTATTTTCAGAATACATTTTGTGAAAAAGTACTGCAGCATTTGTCTGTTTGGCACTCTCCCAAATTTGCCCTGAACCAGGACACCCCCAGTGCCATTCTCTTGTTTTCATTGTTTCCATAACCTATGTTTGCCTAGAGTACTGGCAGAATACAGAATACTGGCAAGATACAGGAGACTGACAGTAACAAAAGAAAAAATCTCTTGCAGTGAAAAATTATGTTTGCTATATTTCCCTACTTGGAAATTATTGGGGTGAGGGGCTTCATTAATACTGCCTTTTGATTATTTTTAGTAGAGTAAAACAGGAGGAAACTTAGTTGTAATGGTCTGTGTCTGTCTTCAGGATAACTAGATTGGATCTAGAAGTAGCCATTGTTCCTTCCTGCCCTGACCTCTGTATTTTTTTTAGTAACTTTTGTCTTCCTCTTTGCAGGATAATCTCAAGCTCATTTGAAGGCTATTCTGAAAGACGTCATCTTTCCACTAGTTCAGATCCTGATACTTCAGCAAACAGGGAGGAGAACTCACCATCTAGCTATCCATTTCAGCTGATTTCTCTATTTGATGAAGACATCATTGACTTAAAATGAAGACACTTCTAAAACCTTTCTTCCTCACTTCACATTTCCTTACAGCTCTGTAAGCTCTATGGCAATGTCACAACCACTGCTTCTGGTAGTAAAATGTGGCTGGAAGTACTGGTGATAAATCCTTATGGAATCCATGTTCTGGTTAGCACAGCCTGATTTGGCAATGCTTATATCTTTGACATAGGTATGTTCTCTCAGTTGATGAAGCATTACTTTTCATGGCATTCTAACAGTAGGTAATCAATGGGAGATTTAGGCTGAAACTGAAGTAAACAAAAAGTATTACTTGTTCTAAGCTTCTTATAATTTGACTTACCTAAACGACATGCAGCAAAGTTAATTGCTGTTATTACTATCATGAGTTGTTTTACAACAGTGTATGTCATGTTGGAAGAGGAATTTTATAACAGAGATCACTACTTTTGCTTTTTCAGTCTTTGAAAAACAAAACAAAACAACAACAAAAAAAAGGCTTGCAGGCAAGGTCATTTCAAACACTGGAGTCAGTCCCTAAATTGATGCATCTGTGGTATGTTCACTGAAGAATCAGGTGAGATATGAAGATGGTGTTTCCTTGGCTCATTGTTTAGAGAAACTTGAAAACTCTTTTGGCATAAAAAATCCCTGAGCAGAGAACCTCTCTATAGGACACAGACTTGCAGAATATTTCTCGAAAATTGGAAACCAAAAAAAAAAAAAAAAAAACCAACTAAAAAACCCACGAACAAACAAAAAATGTAGAAACAAAAACTTCAGTCCATCTACTGGAAAACTCTTATTGTAGTGCATCTGCAGATTTTTCCATTACAGGCAGAAGAGCCAACCGAAATTGTCTTTGACTACAAAAAGATTCTTATGCAGACATCATCTTTAGCTGTTGTCTGTGCTTGCACCAACAGTGTAAGTAATTATTTCAGATAGTTGTAATTTTCTAGCTGGATGCAGACTGGATTTTCAGAGCTAATAAGGTAGTCTTCTGTGATGAAACAGTGATCTTGTCTCTTACTGTATTAAAGGGGTTTGTATTTAAAGTTTGATTTTTAATTTTTTTAAACCCTTTCCTCTAGAACACCTTTGCAAGGATTTTGTTTGGTTTGGGGTTTTTTTTCACGAAAGCCTTTCTATAGATGATGTTTTTAGCTTTATTAGCGAGCGTTTCTTGTTCTGAATATAGAAATACTTCTGTATCCTTGATTTTTATTTCATAATATCACCCATATGTCATGATTTCACTGTTGTTCAAGCATGATCATCTGGAGATGCGTGCCTTTTGCTGCCATCTGTCTGAATGTAAAACTGGTGATTGCAAAGTAATTTTTTTCTCAGTTAATTATATAATATGGTTGAATTGCTTCACTTAAGAAAATCTGCAAGGTCTTACTTGGAAGTGTAATTTCTTACTCTCAACTGGGGTGGCTAATCAACAGAAGAAGCAATATTTCCAATAATAATTAGTCTTGGAGATGAAGGCTCTTATTACTTTAGTGGGTTTTGCACTCATAGATTTGTGGGGTGACCTTCAA
This sequence comes from Molothrus ater, assembly GCF_012460135.2. Classification (NCBI taxonomy): domain Eukaryota; kingdom Metazoa; phylum Chordata; class Aves; order Passeriformes; family Icteridae; genus Molothrus; species Molothrus ater. Next base: position 11,608,210 of record NC_050497.2, on the reverse strand, counting down.
TAACCATCTAAAAGGAAGTACCAGATTGAAGTATTTGCAAAAACTTGTAATTATTCTTTTAGAATGTTGTTTCCAGAGATTGTGTTACTTTACCCTATCCTTATTTATTTGGACAGTTAAGGTTTAAAGAAAATCTGAAAGTACCACGCGGTACTTATTTTCCTGCAAGTTGTAAACACTTCTGAATCCACTTTTGGGGTCACTGCTGCCACTTACATATTTTTAAAAAGGAAAAGAACCAGCTTTTTCCAAGAACAGCTCTCTCAATGTTGTATTTGATTTCTGGTTTGTGGCTATTTTTGAAGACTGTACCAGTGTGTTTCAAAACTGGGGCTTTAGTTAAAATTTTAACTGGAAACTTTGCTTTACCCTATTAGGATGCTGGATTTTAAATATACTCCAGATGTTCACCTGTGCCATCACAGCATGATTTAAAATGATTAACCATTGTTTGATAGCAGTTGAAGCAATATATGGAGATTTTTAAACTTGTTTTGAAGAACCTGAGCAAACACATCCTTGGGTATAGCCTTAGAGATTGAGCACTAGGGAGAATAAGAAGAATGAGAAGAGCATGACAGAAGGCTTGACTACTTGCTATGAGGGTAGTCAGAATGCATATAGATACAGTATTTGCATTATATCCTGAACATGATTATAGAAGAAAGGGCTATAAAGCAAGAGTTATTTTCTTGAACCAGAAGTGCAGTAGTGGCTGTAAAGTATTACCATTAATTAAGAGAGTGTTGGGGGGGTGGGAGTGTGTGTGTGTGAGAGAGAGAGAGAGAGAAAACGACCCTTTGAAGGTTTGCCTGTAATGACAGCATTGATGACATCTAGCAAATGAACTGTAAGGAGTACAGATACTGGATTACTGAAGCACAAAACTAGATCATACTGGCTTCATGGTACACACCTGGAACAGGATATTGCTATCATTTGAAGAGGGAAGCCCAGCAGCAACTGCATCCCTGCCCACCTCCTACCTGCTTTTATGCTATAGCTTGACTTAATGGGTCTGGTACAAGCTGCTAAGCAAGTCACACTAGGAACTACCAGACCTTAACAGATCATTGCTCATGTAGTACAGGAAGGAGCTGAATCCTGGGGAAAAAAAAATTAATGTCTTCATTCTTAATGTATCCAGTAAGTGCCTTGTTAAGTTTTTGCTTTTGTACTTAGAGTGTCATAGAGGGATAACATCTGATGTGGCAAAAGAAGCAGAGAGTGAAACAACATTTTGTTTGGGTTAGATGACACCTAGAGTTGGTAGCTGAGGCTTTAGAGCCATGTATATGTAGTTTACTACCTACTTATGGTAGGAGAGCAACCCAGAACGTAGGTAGAAGGCAGAGAACATAGAAATAATATTCCGATTTTATTTGACACAAGGCACAGGAACAAATTCAGTGAAGATCTTTATCACATTTATTGTATCAAAAAAAACAATTACCGACACAATCATGTGAAATTGCTGGTGTACACAACCTTGTACAAGGATGTGGCTTCTTTGAGGTTTTTAGTAGTCTGAACAGACAACTATGATTTCTGTGTCTCTTCATGTGAAGAGAACTAGCTTCTAGCCATTGTTTCTATCAAAACATCATCCTTACTATTTAGACTGCTAATTAAAATCTAGAGGCAGTTGGTGGGATTGATACCAAAGCTCTTGTGCATCATTTATAAAGGGCAAAGTTCTTACACACTTGCAGAACCTCTCCTTCTTAAGACTGGCGTAAGATGAAAGGCTGCTGGGATGGCTATAGTGTCATTCACTCTAGTGTTGGAGCCATGTTGTTTGCCCTGTTTTTCCAGCCTGTGCATGCATATACTCTCTAAAACTTAAAAAGTAGTCTTGGGCATAAATTGTAGCCATGTCCACTGTAAACATAACCCTTTCTCCTTTCACAATGGGTGTTAAAGCTGCCTGTAGGCTGCATTCTTGATGCTGGCTGACCATCTCATGGTTAGGAGAAAAGATAATCTTTGACTCTACTATGTAAGATGGGTCTTGTTCTGATAGGAAAACTGAAAAATGTTGCTAAAGATGGATGGAAGGAAGGAATTGTTTCCATGAAGGAAGAATTGTTACCAGATTGAACACTTGCTATCAGGCTAAGTTTAGGCCCATTCTGGACCCTTGGCTACGTTTCTGCAAGAAATATTTTCTATCCCAATGTGCTGGATTTGTAGGCAGCAGCGGGGCTCTTAACTCCTGGCTAAATGGTGTTGGTCACCACCTCATCCCTGTGCCTTAGTCTGACTAAATTATAGGAATGTCGTTTACATTGGTGCAAGCATTAGATTGTACAGGTAGTTAATTTAGAATGTACTTGTGTGTTCTCACCAGCATGGTTAATGATGCATGGAATCACAAAATAGTTGAGGGTAGAAAGGACCACTGTGTTATCACCTAGTCCAGTACACACACCTGTGCACCACCATTCAAAAATCTGTTCAAAATGGATATGCAAGATTTTGGGCTACTTGTCATCTTTGTCCTGCATTTCAATTGCAGCATGCATATAGACCATCACCATAACTTTGAAGTGTGACTAGGACTTAAGAATCCCCAGACACATGAGCTAAGTTAATTCACACATACACACACACAATATGGAGCCCTTAAGTCTTTGATGAGCTGTTAGTAAGGTCCCTAAAGCCCAGATTGAGCTTTAGAAACCAGTACAAAGAGTCATTTTTGTCCAGTTCCTTATTCTAGTGGCAATGCAGCACACATAAGTATTTCATAAGTGTTTGAAAGTAACAAAACACTTCCTTCTAATACGAAACAAAAACCCACATGAAATTTGAAAGGGCTATGGCTATGCATGGTAGCAAGAGAACTGCTCTAGGTTCAGTGAATGCACGCATACATTCGGTTTCCTGGTTTGCAAAGTAAGGCCTGTTCTAGTTATAGTCCTTTACTAGTTTGGGGGTGCGGCAGGGATTCTTCTTTGTTTTGGTTTGTGTGGTTTCTGGAGGCTGGTGGTGTGGGCTGGTTTTTTGTTGCTTTGTTGGATGGGATTTTTTTTTCAGGTTTTGGAGGGGGGGTTTGGTTGGCTGGGTTGGGGGGTTTTTTTTGTTTGTTTGGTTTTCGTTTGTTTTTTTGGTTTTTTTCTGGTTTAGTTTTTGTTGTTCTTTTGTTTGGGGTTTTTTGGTTGGTTTGCCATTGTTTTTCAATTCATAACATACATGCAAGTATGCATCTGGAATGAACAGCAGGTTTGTTCTCTGCCTTCATGTGATTATTTCTATAAATGTGCATGTATTTGTATTTGATAGATTCAGATTGAATTTTTTTAGTACTTGACAGTCAACTGAATAAATACTTAAACAGTACTTAAGAGGGCAGGGAATGGGTAACGTTATTGCCTAACTAGTTACATATGGTTAAGGTTGCTACTCCTGACATATATTTTCTGCTGTTCTAAGTATATTTGACCAGTAATGGCTAGCTTGAACATGTTTTTCCAAAGGTGTGGGTCTGTAACTCTCCTTGCAGATGCAGTGGCTTTTCCAGAGCTGTTGGCTTAGTCTGCATTTGAAATATATAACCCTTTTCATTTGGATTTGGTTTTCAGTATATATACATATATAGGTATATGTATTTGTAATTTCTACTGTAAATTTTCAGGGATTAAAAATCCTGAGTTATATATATAGGAATTTAAAGTAACAGGATCATAAAAGGCAGGGGAAGAGAAAATTCCATCAGCAAGTGATAAGGTATTTCAGAATAATTTTATGTTGCCGTCTGTGTGTGAAAATGGGTATCATGCTATTTTCATTCTTAACAATTTGATGTCATGGTTCATATGCACAGTGCTTGCTTATTCTGTTAAAGCACTGTTTTCTCTGATAGGCTTAATCTGTTTTTGTGAAGGACTAAATTATACCCTGGAAACCTAATATTAACAATATGGGAAGGCTCAAGAGATTATGCAGCAAACATCCGTACTTGCATGCAGGTTAGAAAGTATTTTTACTCTTATTACTTGAGCACAGCAACTTCACCAGCCTGTATACTGCTTAGCTGCTTCACTTTGTTGCTGACCTGTAACTGACTGACTCCTCTTTGCTACTGGAAATTGTGGTACTAGCATCTGACCTGAAGAGAAAATTGAGGTAATTTTCTGCATATTTACCTGGTTAAATGGAAAATGTTATGTAAAGATTTATGCAGAGCGTTATCAATCTAGAATGTCAGTTTAAATGTCTTTGAATGGTAGCAGACTGCTTTGTAATTTATTAATGGCATACTGTTAAGACTGTTGCTACATTTGTGATCAAAGACTCTTTACCACTGGTCTTAAATGCTGATGTATTACCATTTTTTTAATGTCATATGGTAGCATGTATGGTTTGTATTTTAGATACGACATCCAAATAGAGACAGTCCTATCACATCTGAAAGTGTTTTAAGTGCTATTCATCACCTTTGTGAAGAAGAAACATTATTTATTTCTTCATCTGTAATAAACAATAAATTTGATCCCACCTGTTTCTTTCACCTGTTTCACACACGCAGGACTAATGACTTTCAAATTTGCTAAGTAAAAAGACGCGAAACCAAAAAGACAGGATGTAGCACAGAGCACTGCTTTTCCCATTTGAGTTCGCTGAAGTGCTGTATCATACCTATGAGATTGCTGTTTGTGTCTTAAGCTTTACCTGTCTTTGATAAAAGCCATAATCTAGGTTTGGTTTATGTTTTCAGCCATCTTTTAGACTTTTGGAGACCTGCTTCAGTTGGGGATCTTTACACTACAAAATAGTTTTTCTCCCTTTCTGGCTAAGTGTGTATTCTTACTGTCTCCAAGACCTTGCAATTCCTTTTGAAAAATCATCTTTCCCAAAGTAGCAAAGACATTCTCTTAAGAGCTACAACCCTTTTTGTGATTTAAATGTATTCCTAGCCACCTTGACAACAATAACAAAAAAGCCTTAACTCCATGAAAGCCAAGACTTCATTTGGGATTAAGACTTAATTCTGTGGTCAGAATTAACAGAAATAACAGCCACACAAACATCAAGTACTGCAGTCTGAAACTAATGTTAGCTAAGCTATGTTGTGCACTTCTTCACTGTAACATGCAGCCTAAGGAAAAGGTAGAGTTAAGCAAGGAAATTTTATTTATTTATAAAATTAGATTTTATTTTACCTCTTAGGAAAAAAAAAAGATACCGGCCCCAATGCAATTAATATTCTCACATGGCCATTGCAGTCAGTACACCAGGTTAAAAGAACACAGGAACTGAAGAAATAAGTGTAATTTGCTTACTATGAAATGCTTACTAAAAAATCCCGAAATTCTTTGGGTTCCTAAGAAGGCCATAACCCAGTTCGTTAACACACAAGCAGCACTCGATATGCCTCTCGCTTTAAGTAGGATGATTTCAGATATCAGCAACCATGGAGCTGGACCCAGGCAAAGGCAAAACCTGCAATTAAAAAGTGAAGAGAATAAATGCAAGTTAAGTAGGAAAAAGCAAATTATGTCCAAATTAATCATGTAAGGGGGATGCAGTTTTCACGTTAGATTTGTGCATGGTTTGGTGCACCGTACCTCTGCCCGAAAGAGAGAGAATACGTGACTGTAAGTCAGTATGATAAACACTTGTGCATTTTTCATCATAATAATTACAGGAATATTCTTAACAAACAGAACTTGCCAAAACCTCGGGTACGAGTCGGAAGCGGAGGAACCCAGCAGGCAGCCAGATTCCTCAACAGCCATGTCTCGCCTGTGGGGAAGCGTCGACGCGTCCGTCCCCGGTCGCCCCTCGCCGGGCCGCCGGTCGCCCCTCGCCGGGCCGCCGGTCGCCCCTCGCCGGGCCGCCGGTCGCCCCTCGCCGGGCCGCCGGTCGCCCCTCGCCGGGCCGCCGGTCGCCCCTCGCCGGGCCGCCGCTACGAGCGCGCCGGAGCGCAGGAGCGGGCCGGGTGGAAGCGGCTGGGCGCGGCGGCGGGGAACGATGACGTTGGGATGCGCCGGAAGCCGCCTGTTCGTGAGAGCGACGGGTCAGGGAGCGCCTTCTCTCCGGTGCCGGCGGTTCGCCCAGCGCGGGCTTGGCCCAGCCCTCCCCTCCCTTCAGCGTCGGGCGGTCGTGAGGACCTGGTCTCCTCTTGAGGGTGACCCTTCTGCCGTGGGTGCCTGCAGATTGTGGCGCGGGCTGCGGAAGTGCTGAGAGCCGGTCCTGCCGTGGGAGCGATGGCCGCAGGGAAGCACCCGGCCGTGCTGGACTCCGGGAGTCCGCGCAAGCCGTGGCGACTGCCCGCCGACGGACACCCCGCACCGGGCTGCTACCTGAGGTGAGCGACGCTGAGTCTGCAGTCCTCGCCGTGCTTTTTGCATGTGGAGGTATATTGGGAGCGGGCGGGGGGAGCGGATAGGGCTGGCTGCGTAATACCTGGAAGCACCTGGCTCGAGCACTGGTTTCAGTGGCCTCACAGCAGCCCTTCATTTCAGTAATATCTTCACGTATTGAATACAACAAGCGCCTTGGGCTCACGGAGTTTTTATTCGTAGCCGGCCTATTAGAATTTTTTACTTTGTTTAAAGAGAACACATGCCTGTTTCAACAGCAACCGTATTCACTGCCATATGTGTTGAGGAAAGCTGGTAAGTGCTGTCTGCAGTAAAAGTTACTGTAATGAACTTGTGATTTAATAGGAGCAGCTGCTTCTGTGCATTTGACATCCAGAACCTTCTTGTGTGTTTTACCAACAATTGCATGCCATGTGCAGCCTTTTATAGTGATGACTGTAATTTTCTGTACTCCTATGCCCTGTTAAGAGGTGTGCGCTAAGATCTTATTCTATGATGGTAAAATGTTTGTATAGAAATAAACAAGCTATTGAGTCCCACTCAGATACCTCAGTTCTTTTAGTTTGGGAGTGCTGTGAAATTCAGACAGTTATCTAATGAATTAGACCTTCCAGAGGAAATAAATGTATATTATTTTTTAACTGTTTACCTGATGTTTATCTTCTTAATCAATGGTCCCAGATCGCTGAAGGAACTTGAGATGTCACAGGATAGTATAAGTGCGTTCAGGGGGTGGTATTCAATTTCACAGTTAAGTCTCAGTGGAAATAAACTGAGGAAATAGGAAAAGAAATACAACAACAGGATTTTTAAACTGTGTTTAGGTCAAAGTGGTGCAGACACGTCAAAACTGATGCTAGACCAGCACAAGCTCAGGCCTTTATGTGAGCCGAATAGAAAAATTAGAAAGACTAACGTATCGTCCAACACAATTTGTCAGACATCTCTGTATACTTTTTTGAAAACTAACTAGTTATCTGCTTTTTATTAAGATAGTTCAGGAGGAAGGTATGAGTACATTATGTTAGTAACTAGCTTATCACTCTGCTTATGCGTTTTGTTTTTTTCCTTTTATCAGAATAATCCATGAGTAAACTCAAAGACAGTGTTTATTTGCTGTAATAGGTGTAAAACTTAAACTAACCCCTACCTTATTGGACTCAGAATTTGAAAGTGTTAATCTAAAACAAGAAATATGTTAACATTCATAATGAATGCTAACATTCACTAGCTACATGCAATTTACTAGTAAGTCTGCTGTGGGACAAATGATAGTTCAGGGTGCATGCAAATGCTTAGCCCTAACCTAAAGAATATTTTAAAATGCATTTGGTCTCTTCAATCTGTGTGTTAACATGCCATTTGGAATACTTTTGTACCAGTAATAAAGATGTGATTCATGCCTTATTTTCTGAACGGAACTAATACAGTATTTTGATGTATCACAGGTAAATTTTTCCATAACCTTATGGAGAAAAAGGACTTTGAAGCATGGCTTGATAACATTTCTATTGCATTTCTTTCTCTGACGGACTTGCAGAAAAATGAAACTCTGGATCACCTGATTAGCTTGAGTGGAGCAGTCCAGCTCAGGCACCTCTCCAATAATCTAGAGATTCTACTCAAGAGGGACTTCCTCAAACTTCTTCCATTGGAACTTAGTTTTTATCTGTTAAAATGGCTTGATCCGCAGACCTTACTCACATGTTGCCTCGTCTCTAAGCAGTGGAACAAGGTTATAAGTGCCTGTACAGAGGTGTGGCAGACTGCGTGTAAGAATTTGGGTTGGCAGATAGATGACTCTGTTCAGGATCCTCTACATTGGAAGAAGGTTTACCTAAAAGCTATTTTAAGGATGAAGCAGCTGAAGGACCACGAAGCCTTTGAGACATCCTCTTTAATTGGACACAGTGCCAGAGTATATGCACTTTACTATAAAGATGGACTTCTGTGTACAGGTAGGAAGGACAGACAACTTGGGAGTCTTAAAATTCTTTGTTTTCTCTTCCCCCTCATAAGATTATTGACAATTTGCTTTTCTTTTACCAGACAAATTATTCTCATAGTGTGAATACAGATGATAATTCAAAATTACTTATTTTTTCAATTTTTGAAACACCTGGTGTACTAATAAACTCATGAGTCACTTTACTAAGAACACAAGGAGACCGATGTCTTTTTTTGATAAAGAAATAGTAACAGTAGGTATCATTGTCCCTGCCAATGGCACGGTGGAACTAAATGACTTTTAAGGGCCCTTCCAATCCAGATTGCTCTGTGATTTTGATCATGCTGTTACTATGAGTAAGCCCATTTGGGAAGTACAGATATGTTAGCTATCCTCTTAGAGGTAGCTTTCAATTAAAAGGACTTTGGGCTGTGAGAGAACTTCAGTCTCCCAGAACATGGAAGAAAAAGTCATATCTTCTTTGAAACAAGGCTGTAAGCACTTTCAGTTCCTAACGTAAGTGCTTTATGAAGTGCTGTAAAACTAGATTTAACCTTGCTACTAGTCTGACTTGCACATAATTTCAGCTTTCTCCCTGAAGAGTAGAGACTGCAATATTTCAGTTTGAACTTAAGTTACAGACAGAACATATATGAAGCCTTAGAAAGAATAATAACAGAGTTACAATGAATCGCTGTCAGAGCATATTCCAAGGATTTTCCAGTAATTTGGAATGATAATGTTATACACTAAGTTGGGAATACTCCCTTCAGTCGGTCATTTGTTGGCACAGTAGGATGCTTACTAGAAGCCAACGACTAGATTCTAGCCAGTCTTTCACTTACCTACTCAGTAGTGAATGTTATACACAGAAAACAGCATTGTCAAAACTTTCTGACAACTTTTGTACTGAAACCTCCAGGGGAAGAAGCAGATATAAGGAGTCCAGAGATTTATTTTGCTCTCCAAAGCTAGCAGTTGAAAAAAGAGGAGCTTCAGGTAGAGAAAAGAAAGTGGCAAGATATGAGGCCTGGTATTCATCTATATTTCAAAGTTTGCTGGAACCCTTTCCTTCCTGAAAGAAACTAAAGCTTGCAGTATAGTCAGTGGCTCTGTAAAACCTGAGTGATGTGTCACATGAAATTTCCATTCATCTGTTTCCGTAGACACTATCAGTCAGACGTAGTGCCAGAATCTACCAATCTTGCATTTATCCTGTTTTTTATATTCTAGGATCAGATGACTTGTCTGCAAAACTGTGGGATGTAAGCACAGGTCAGTGCATATATGGTATCCAGACACACACTTGTGCTGCAGTGAAGTTTGATGAACAAAAGCTTGTAACAGGATCTTTCGATAACACAGTAGCCTGTTGGGAATGGAGCTCTGGGGCAAAGACACAGCATTTCAGAGGACATACTGGTGCAGGTATGTTGAAATTTTAAAATTGTAATTTCACCAGTGAAGTAATGAACATCATCATCAAACAAAATATAATTAAATTTAGCTTTTTGCACACTAGCTTTATGGGTTTGTTCAGCCTCTGTTCTCTGTCATCTGAGTCCCCTGAGTTCCCCTTGGCAGGGAAAGTGACTGGAACACATATACACTTGTCCTTGAATATGCCAAAGCTTAGCCATGTAGCATTTTGCAATTGCATGGAAGTAACAATAAATGCCACGGTTATTCAGTAGCTTCAAGTCTCAAAGAGGTGCAAATCTTAGGTGGCAGGGCATACATGGCCATAGCCATTTTTTCTATTCCCACATTGGACATGAGCTTAAAGCAAAGAGCAAAATAGGAGCTGGGAATACGTATTTGCATTGCCCTCATAATTCAATTCTTTGTCGTGTACTTAGAAGTACCCTCAGTTCAGCTGTAGTTTTTTTCCCTTGTATTTATAAAATATACTAATCCTGTGGAATTATCTTACTAAAGCTCTGGAAATATGAACTAGCTTAAATTACACTTTGCCACAATCCAGCCATAAAGGAACCACTGATATACATGCTCTTAATTTGGGCAGAAAACCCCAGTAATTTCACAATGTAAACTTAGGCATCCAGAGCAACAATTCATTTATACAGTTCAAGAACAATTAAGGATGTAGTAGCATATGAATTTAGAAGCTGCTAAATTCATACAGATGCTACTAGTGTCTCACAGAAAAATGCATGCATAGAGACTGGTATTCCTTATTTAGTTCTCTCTTTGCTTGAAGTTTTTAGTGTGGATTACAATGATGAACTTGATATTCTGGTCAGTGGCTCTGCAGACTTCACTGTGAAAGTGTGGGCCTTATCAACAGGAACGTGCCTGAATACCCTTACTGGACACACGGAATGGGTCACTAAGGTGGGAATATTGATTCATAATTAATCTCACACACTTATTTGCACTAAATTTGTAACATGTTCTAAATTTTTATTTCCTAGTCCTAATCCTGCAGGTAGGTTTAGAATCTGAAGAACATCTGGAAATACTACAAAATAACATTTCAACAGAAAAAATATTTAAGCTGTAATTAAACCTTTCAGACCATTGAAGATATTTCAATTCCAAAGTAGCTGGGCTAATACTAGGAAGCAGTGTTTTGATTCAAAGACTGAATAAAAACTGGTTCTGAAAAAAGATGGCTTTAAAAGTTATGTAAAAATCTAATGATCTTGATAACAAAAATCTGATCATGAAACAATATTTTTCCTCTGGTTATTTCAGAACTTGAAAGATGAGGAGTGTGGCTGTACAGATAAAGTATGTATGTTTGCTTATTAGTACAGTAAATTGTCACTAGTAGGAACAAAAGAGTGTAAACTGTAGTTTTCCTTCAGTTGCTAAAAAGTATTTGTACTGCCTTTATTCATGGGTACACTATGCAGGTGGTCAGTGAAATGAAAAATGCAAATGAAAATTTATTTATTTAACAGCATCAACATAAATCATTGCCATCCTTCAATTACAGGTCGTTTTGCAGAAATGCAAAGTCAAATCTCTTATGCATAGTCCTGGGGATTATATTCTCCTAAGTGCAGATAAGTATGAAATCAAGGTATGTACCATATATCATACATATATTATTTTGGTACATTGGGAAGCAAAAAGCTTGAGTAATTTGCTGAAGTTTACAAACAATAGAAGGATTTAGTTTTTCCCCACATTTCCTGCTTTAGAGGCTGCGTGCAGAACATGAAACTCTTTGGAAGCTAATTTTTCAATGCTTGCCTTAGTATTTAGTTTTAAATGATAGCTCTACAGCAATGGTAATGCAAAGAATTGGCGCTTCCAGGTCATGACAGTGAGGCAGGTAAATGCAAATACTGTTACTGTTAGGGACTTTGGGGTTGGAGAGTGCTGCAAGTTTGTGGTTATAGAAGTGCTTCATAACTGAAACAGTTACATTTCTGTCCCAATTGGATGGTTGATTTTTATTTTTTTTTTCCATTCTTTAAAGTACCTATTTTCACTGGGAATTTCTTAGGCTAGAAACAACATGTGCTGCACTGTAAGACAAGTCACTTGAAGAATTGATGTTTCTACCTGAAAAAGATAAATATTTCTGGAAAAAACTCATGCACACATTTACCGGATGCTTAAAAAGAGACTGTGGGGCTTGCTCTATTTATGTATCAGTTTATAATGTGAATTTTTTATGGTCTTTAACTGTGTTCTAATTGTAGATTTGGCCTATTGGAAGGGAAATAAACTGCAAATGCTTAAGAACATTGTCTGTTTCTGAAGACCGCAGCATCTCCCTACAGCCTAGGCTGCACTTTGATGGTAAATACATAGTGTGCAGTTCAGCACTAGGATTATACCAGTGGGACTTTGCCAGCTATGATATTCTCAGGTAAACCATTCAGTTTAGGATTCAATCTTCATTAATTAAATAAGTAGTTTACCAGTTTTAATAACTTACCTTAAATGTGGACTAAAAGAAACTTGAATCCTTAAAATCCTGTAAACATCTTGCTTTACACATATCGAGCAGTTTAATTCTAATTTTGTCATCTAATAATATGAATCGTTTCATTGCTGTTCTGGTTTCTGGCCACATGCTCATCTCTTCCATATTTTCATTCCGTAAGCTGAAGTGTTTCAGTATAGACTTAAACCAGACTGCAGTGCTGTAGTTCTGAATGTGGAAGTGTGGTGATGCAGAGCTAATGTTACCATGGAGACTGCTATACAGAGAACCAAGCAGAAATTTCTGGGGGTCCTTTGATGGGACAAGAAATTAAAAAGACTCTTTTTGCTTATAGCAGCACTGATCTATCACTCCTTCTAATGTTGTGGAATGACAGTGAAATCTATCAGACTGCAGTGAGGGACTGAACACGATGGCATTCCATTTCCACATAAAGAATCAAGTTGTATGAGTTGGGAATGGTGGCATCAAAGATGCCAACTTACTAAAGAAAAAAATGCATTTTAGAACTGCTAGAAGACTCCCTAATTTAAATACCCTGAATAATTGTGGATATTTGAAAGATCTCCAGAAGTGCTTCTTATGAGTAAGAATAACTGAGTAATTTCACTTCTTAGTTTACTCTCCCATCTTTCAAAACAGAAAGATGGTCTCTTATTGCTGAGAGCAGATTTTCATCCCCACACATTTTTGTGCCTCAGTTCTTTGCTTTATGTAATGCTATGATCAAACATGGAGGCAGTTGTGGAAGACTCAACTCTTCAGTTTCTATTCCAAGTTTTATTTATTAAGGGAAGCCATCATCAAGGTGTTGGGGAACTAAAAAATACTTTTATTTCTCCCCATGGTTAATTTAACACAAAACATCAGTAAAACAGCATTCTAAGGACTAGTCTTGGATGATTTATCTAACCTGCTTATCACAAGAAGGCATGTCTATCTTTTACTTCTGCCTTTTAGAGGGGTGAATTCAAAATTATTCAAAAGAATAATAACAGCTTTTACCTCTTAGTTGTAAAGATATTGAGGCATGAAATCCATATGGAAATCTACTGTAAAACACAAGTACATTTGCTCTTTCATTTGTATGTAGAAATGGCTCTTTTTTTCCTTGTGCTCTGCAGAATAATCCCTTTCAAACCTTAGCCTTCACTTATGCTCAGATGGGTCTGTCCTGAATATATAAAGTCAGAAGTGAAACCACAGGCCTGACTGTAGCTAAAGTGTTCAGTTGCTTAATTTGAAAGATTTGCATCCAGTTCTTTTTAAATTACTTCAGAATGATGAATTTAGACACATTTTCTGTAGACATACAGGATTCGCTTTAGTAATTCAACCTCGTGATAACATTGTAAGGGAGATTCTAACACTGTTTTCTTGTCTTTTAGGGTTATCAAACCTCCAGACTTCTCAAATGTATCCTTGCTGGGCTTTGGAGAGATATTTGCTCTACTGTTTGACAACAGATACCTGTACATAATGGACTTGAGGACAGAAAAACTGATAAGCCGCTGGCCTTTACCAGAATATAGAAAGTCAAAGAGAGGTTCAAGCTTCTTGGCCGGTGAAATGTCTTGGTTAAACGGACTAAATGGCCAAAATGATACAGGCTTGGTTTTTGCCACCAGTATGCCAGACCATAGTATCCATTTGGTCTTATGGAAAGAACATGGCTGAAAAGCTCACACATACAGAATCTTCAGGAATTTATGGCCTATCAGCAGTGTGTCCATAAAATGAGACTTTGCATGAACCAAAGTTGCACATCCAATGGTATCATCATGCAATGCACAATCATTTACTTTTATTTGGGCATTTGGGAATGGGTTGTTTTGGAAATAATGCAATGCAGCATGCTAACAGTATTCACCACAAAATTTTGTCTATATTCATGTTTAAATATACCTGTTTGGGCTCTGAAGTATAGCTTGTAATGTTTAAACCATTCAAATCTGCTACCAAGTCTGAAATCAAGTTGTGCTTGACCCGACTTCTGACCTTTTTTTTTTTATTGAAACAGAAGGTGAAGCTACTGTCTTAGAACCATAGGCTTTTGTACATCTAATAGCAAATACTGGTTGCAGTGCATGGCTGCTTAACAAAAATGAGAAAACAGCAAACCCTCTCTCTCTCCAGAATCTTTCTCTTCAAAATGTTTTTCCATATGATAGCTTTAAATACTTAGCCTTTGAAACAGAAGAATCAAACGAGTCCTTTAACAAATATTTGTCCACATATTTTTGTGCTATTTGACATGTACTTTAAAGCTGCATCTACATACCATGCTTTAGAAATGCTTTAGGTTGATCTACCTCCCTCCCTCCCTCCTGCCTTAATGTCATTTTTTTTACACAACTTGAAAACGTGGGTTTTCATGAACCTCCTGCTCATGCCCTTCAGAGGACAAAACTGTCTAGCATTACTAGTGTGATTTTTTTCTTCCCACTATACAAGGAGACCTGACTTCGTACTTAATACTGAATGAAGGCCACGATTTCCAAATGTATGTGATGTGAGTTACACCAATGAAGGGGAGTTTTCATATGCAAGAATCAGTACTTGAGGATGCGGTAGGAGTAGCTTCAAGTCACAGTGGAGCAGTCTCTTAAATACAAGGCCAGACTCTTAAGCACTCAGTTTTTCCACCTTTAGTCACATCAATTTACTTTGAGAAATGTTGTCTGTACTCAAGGACTTTATCAACTGGAAGCCAAATTCACAACTCTCAATTCAAACTGCATTGTGTGGGGCATAAATGATGAGCTCACAAAAGTGAGCTTTTGTTGTCTCACTCCTAAGTGAAGAAAACTTCTGTGAAAAAGAATGTTTTCAATAACTTAAATTCAGTAACTTGTCTTGAAACCCAGTTCTCCTCATTCCTAATGTGGGAGTAACATAACAGTATCATTATGATGTGTGCTTCTAAAGGAACCACCTATACAGCACTGCATTAAGTTTGAAAGATTAAATAGAGGTGTGCCAGAAATGTCATTGTTTCCAAATCAGCAAATCAGGAAATCTTGGTTAATTACTTCTTTTAGTGACCTTGATTATATAGAGTCCACAGAGAGGTGGAGCACAAGACGGCTGAGAAACAGACCCAAGCTGAGCCCTCCAGATGGGAAGGTGTGGTGGGCACGGGATGCAGACGCACTGCTACTGTCTCCAGCTAACTAGTAAGCTATAAAGAAAACAGTGTCAGACTCCTTTTGGCATCTTGCAGCAAGACAATGGTCAATGGTTCTTCTGACGAGAGGAATTCTCCACAGTGAGTTTAGTTTAAGACTGAAACAGGTTGCCCAGCCTTCCCAAACAAAGCCCTGAGCACACCATGCTGTAAGCAGGGAGTTGGACTTTCAGATGCCCCTTCTAAATGACGAGTCTGAAATTCTTAATGGACCTGTTGCCATACAGGTTGTGTGACTGACAGGAGCAGACATCTCAGATCCCAATACAGCTGCAAGTTTGTTGATACAGACTGTGAGATGCTGCAGTCACTGTGAATCGAAGTAGAAGTTCCCTTTGGACATTGCTAATGATACTATTCCCCTAATGACAGAGCTCTTTAAGGGCACAGGTATGTGCCACTACCAAGTAGATAAAGGAATGAAAGCATGACACTAATGTAAAAATTTTAAAAAGCATACTTGCTCTCACACACACTTCTGTGTGTCAGACACCAGTGTCAGGCTATCGCTGCCTTCAGATGTGCCTTCAGTAGGAAGGTTCTAGTATATTGAGACAACATATGCAATGCATGTAGTTCTGGGGTCTTATCAAACAGAAACTGAAACTGTGAAACAAAAATGAGCAAATGGTTTTTCTGTTTGCTTTGGTTTCCATCTGGCCCTTCAGCAAGTCACTACTTAGCACTATTTCCAGATAGAGTTAAGAAAAAATGCCACTTCTGTACCCTTACACCTACCAAGGAAGCAATGTAATTCAACTTACTCATCACATAAAGGACTAAAATCCAACTTGTGTTTAATTTCACAAAATATTTTCCTACGAGGCTTCAAAAACCCCAACAAAATATGACATTTCAAAAAAGTTGTTTGGCCATCTATTTTTTTCCTCCTTGAAATAGGTTCTTTTTGGTTCACAAAAGTATCTTTTTCGTTAAGATGAATCTCTCTCCCTTGCCTCTATCAAAGCTTTCCAACACAACTCAGCATTTACCACTTTAGTAATTCAGGAACAGGTGCAATGACTCTTCGCCAACTTACATGTCTCCAAAGCCCAGTTGAACAAGACATTTTTTATCAGCAAAACTCCAATGGCTGTGTTTAGTGTTACAATCCATCACATCTTTAATATACACTATTTCCAAGAATATAAGGGGTAATTTTTTTACAACTGAAAGGAAGATTGTACTCAATTACTTGTCTACCTTTTATTCAAACTGATGCATACAAATTTAGTACCCAGTGACATACAAACTGCAAGAATTAAGCAATGCTACCTTTAATACTAATGATTGTATTTGTACTTTTTGTACATAGGTTGAAAACTATTTTGCATTATTTGAATCAGTTGACAAATACTGATTTTTATTATTAACTGAAAACAAATTGTACATTTCCCAGAAGAGATGCTGCAATCTGCATTGACCCTTGTTATCATTAAGTGATTCATGGCTTTGCTATATATTCCCTAAATAATTGCAGAAAAATGTAGACTCCATGTGAAAATCAATGTAATGTGATTTTTAAATTATATCCTCTGTCTTCCCACAATACAGGTAGCCCTCCACTTTCACTCCTTATAACTGAGGTCTCAATTTTGAGTTTGCAGCATGGTTTGAGATAGAACCTTGTTAACATTCATGATTAATGATGAGTTATATTTCCACAGTGTTGTATCCCTGATGAGAGATTCTCTGGGAAGGTTTCCTTGAAGGCCCTTCCGACAGTGATAAATGAGGGCAACATCCACAGGAACATACACACTCTTCCCAAAAGCACGTAGGACAGAATGGACTGAAGTCTGAATCACCTTTCGTGGATCAACTATCATTTTCCTGGGATTCTCTACCTTATTATTCCTGACAGGTTCTTTGTATACATGCTGTAATATGTTAACACCTGGCACAGTATTCCAAGATGAAATGTTGAATGTGTGAGAAGATACGGTTTCTGGGAAGATATGGTTCTCAAAGAGGAAAACACTAGCCCCTGGGTTTTGCTTCTGAAGACTGTTCATCATTGTTTTCCAGTCTGGGTGTTTAAGGGGAAGAATTATTTCATCAGCATCATTAAGGACCACAAACTTGCTCCTTTCCATGTTACGGTATATACAGTCATTTAGAGCTGTGATTTGTCCGTAGTAGCCAATGTGTGTCCCATCTTGCAAGAAGCGCCATGAATAAGAAACCCTGAGGTGTGAGTTTATTGGCCAGGGAATTACCTCAACAGTTCCTTCTTCTATATAAAACTTCAAGACTTTCTCCATCAGATGGCTGCAGTTGTTCTTATAGATCACCACTTTCTGTACTCCAAGAATCT